>NC_139631.1:13151525-13154025 GCF_964638095.1 Poromitra crassiceps | reverse complement strand
ATTTTGAATTGAATGAGCCTTTCCGTGGTAGAGTATAGTTGTGTTAAACACCTGAAAAAAGGGGGGAAATTCTCCTTAACCTTCACCGTAAGTCTTTGTGGTTAAAAATGACTCACAAAAAAAATCCTGATAGACTTCTTCCCCCTGCTCTTACTAAGACGTATGGGCTGCTTATATATTGTCAATTGTCGACCGCATAACACCTCATTAAACGAAACACCTCTGACACAAAATGCTGACTGCCAAATCGATGCAAAAGGGCACCGTGACCCAAAATCAAAGCAAAGCTGAGATCACCATGAGATAATCAATGGGCCCAAAAGACGTGTTCTGAACATCTTTCAATTAACCAATGATTTTATTCCCTCCTCTATGCCCTGCTGAGCAGGCCCAATGGGAGGGAGTCAATCTGACCTGACCCTGCTACACACACACATGCAGACACACACACACACACACGCACGCACGCACGCACGCACACACGCACACACACACACACACACACACACACACACACACACACACACACACACACACACACACACACACATACACAAACCAGTGTATTGGGAGAGGATTAGTAGGGAATAATCCAGTCTTATCAACTAGGGCTGCATGATATTGGAGGGGAACAAACTGACATTCCAGTACCTCAACAACACAGCTAATCGTTTTCAACATGGAAAATGGTCGTATCCCCCTACGCCTACCACTAAACCACCCATATCCCCCCCAACCGCTCCCCCCTCAAACCCGAATCTCTATGACCTTCCTATCGCTAGCTACGGCCGGTAATCTACCGCTACACTACCTGGACGCCCCTAATCAGTTCATCCTCGAGTCCAAGTGGACATTTGAGCCAAATTTGAAGAAATTCCACCAAGGAGTTCCTGAGATATCATCGAGCATCGGACGGACGGACAACCCGAAAACATAATGGCTCCGGCCACGGCTATCGCCGGCAGAGGCATACAAACATTTGATCACCAGAAATATATATCCAGCAGCTCTAGTGAAGGCCAAATTCAATGTCACACTCACACAACACTCAAACACCCATACACACATACTGTACCGCACACATCAACACACACCTATACAAACATGCACATACTGTACCACACACATCAACACACACCTATACAAACATGCACATCCTGTACAGGGCCGGCGCCAGGATGAAATGACTGAGGGGGCTGTTATAACTGGCGAGGGGGCTGATTTTTTTTTTTTTTTGATTTTTTTGATTTTTTTTTTTTTTTTTATATGATATTTTTATATCGTAAAACATAGGTTATATACCCGCTATGCCTATTTCTGGACTTTTTAACCATAATAACCTCTGAAAAGTGCAATAACACAAGAAAGACTACTATTCAAAATCAAATAAAACATTTATTTCACAGCAGCAGATTAAGGCATTAATAGAGGTTCAAGGGTTCATAGGTTCAAATTTAATAAATAGCTACATCTCTGACACCTTGTGACAACCAAAGGACAGCAAATAGCGCTTCCCTGCCAATTCTGAAACAACAGAGCTATGTTTACAGGGGGTAGCCTACATCAACTTAAACTGATCAAATTTGATGAAGACTGCAGAAACAGCAGCCTAAACATGTCAGGTACAAACATTGCCTAACTGGCCTTTATAGATTAACTGTTCTTTAAAAAAAAAAAAAAAAAAAAAATTTTTTTTTTTTTTTTTTTTCAAGTGAGGGGGCCGAAAATTGAACTGAGGGGGCTAAGCCCCCTGAGGCCCCCTCGTGGCGCCGGGCCTGATCCTGTACCACACACATCAATACACACACCTATACAAACATGCACATACAGTACAGTACACACACATCAACACACACACCTATACAAACATGCACATACAGTACAGTACACACACATCAACACACACACCTATACAAACATGCACATACAGTACAGTACACACACATCAACACACACACCTATACAAACATGCACATACTGTACACACACAAACAGCCGAGGGTCTCCACGGGTCAGAGTGTCTGAAAATGGGACTCTGTGTGTTTTTCATGACACAGCATAACAGATAACTGTCCATTTTCATCAGGCTATGAGGGGCCACAGTTCAGTTCCAGTCAGCAAGATTCAAAGGGATTATACTGGAAAGATGAAAAATAAGCGAGAAGAAGAAGGGTGGATGGATGGACGGATGGGAGGATGCAGGGAAATAAGGGAAGAACATAGAAGGAAATGAAGGGAGTACAGAAGGAAGCAAGGAAGGAAGAAGTGGATGAACAAACAACGTAAGGAGAGAAGGAAGCAAACTTTGTTTTTGTTCTAATCATTTTACACAAATACGAACTAATATGTAAAATTGATACAAGTTAACTATTTGTTATCTTGCATTGACTGTTATGTATATTGCTTGTCTTTAGGTGAGATTTCTAGATAAACCCATAGTGGGTTTCTATCTCACCTGCACATGTTCTTTTTTATTTCTTTGTATACATTTTATTTTCTG
>NC_139631.1:13125541-13140541 GCF_964638095.1 Poromitra crassiceps | reverse complement strand
GCATCGTGGATTGCGGATGGAGCACACTTTGAGGCACGCAGCGTAAATATGACCAGAGTCGCAGGGGCTTCATCGGAGCTCTCGGCCAGGGCTCCGGGAGGCGGGCGAGTCCAGCCGGGCTTCCTCAAAGAGCGGCCGCACAGACAGGCTCACACCCGCACAGCAGCAGCAAAGCAAACTGGTGACAAGCGGGGACTGCCCCCTAGTCCGACACCAAATTGGAAACAAATCCCATTCTAAAAGGCTTTTAGAATGGGATTTTCAACCCATTCTTTTTTGTTTCTTTTTCGCTATAATTTAGAGTAATTTAATTTCTATTCAGAAATTTATTTGAGAGGTCGAGAGTATGAGAAAGTGCATTTGCAAAGGTAGGAAAGTGCTTGTGACATGGGGCTGCAGCCAAAAAGAACGCCCACAGGAGGGAGGAGTTGAGCAGAGGGAAGTTTACTGCTGTTATGGAGGAAATTACTGTTCAAAACTATTGTTTAGGTCTTACTGATGCCAAAAATGAATGGTTAAAGTGACAGTTCTATCGAATTTCACAAAAAGCCGTTTATCTCTGAATATTTTTTCTGACGCTAAAACCATGCTGTATTCAACTGCTAATGCTTACATAACTACTAACTCTACAAACTAACTCTTTTAGACAGAGAAAGTACACATTCTATTAGTACTTTTGAGATATTGTATGTTCACAAACTCCAAGCAGAAAATAATCCTCGGCTCTTGTAAAATGAGCCACAATCCTCAAAAAACGGCTTGGCAGAAGCTACCTACAGCAAGAAAAAAACGTCTGGCAGTCAATGTGTTAACAAGGACGCCAGAATGAAACCTGCCTCCACAACACAAAGCATCTGGTGTGTTCCCGCTGAACTGATTAACTTTCCCGTTTGCCCGCGTCTCCCGGTGTGTTTTGTGTGGCTCACCTGTTTCTTCTTTGAGTGAATCTGTCCCCTCTCTGCCTCTCCATCTCACTCTCTCTCACTCTCTCCCTCTCCATCTCACTCTCTCTCTCTCTCTCTCACTCTCTCTCACTATCTCTCTCTGTAACGTTACGGTCGGGTTGTTTGTGTGATCCAGCGACCTCGTATCAGGCAATCTGCGGTGTTCAAGTTTCCAACGCTCAAAACACTTGCATTGTAATAAATTGCACTTGCCAGTTTAGCTTTTTTCTCCCTTGATCTTAAAATATGTCCACACAGCTGACATGACAGCACAGTGCAGGTCTCAGTCGTCTCACATACCTAACCTACTGTCCACACAGCTGACATGACAGCACAGAGCTCGGGGGAGCTCATCCCCGCTCGCATCTGTGGACAGTTCACACTTAACAAGCGACCGCCAATTTCCAACGTGATTTGTCTCTAATCAGGGGGGGCGTTTGTCGCCCGAAACAGCTCGCCGAGGGCTCGGAGCGCCTAGTGTGAACTTGACATAACGTGCAGCCTTTTCAAAGAGCCAGGTCATTTCCCACTAAGCCTTTTCAAAGCTGTTATTAGAAAGGTGTACACACTGTGGGATGAGTACTATTGATCCTGCTCTATTACTCTGCACTCGCTGTTATTGTCCCTGACACGGCCATCGCTGCTCAAATTGCAGCCTTCACCTCCTGTTCTTGGCTCTATGCTCTCTGATTAGAGTATGAACATGTACTGTACTGTATGGCTGTACAGCTGCAGCTACTGAATCACTGTCACAAGATTGCAACAATTTCTGCTCCTTAATTCTAGTAGCCGAGTATCACGGGCAAATTGTCGTCACGAGAAAACCCCACATTTGAATGATTTTAATGTTCTTAAATTCAGAGTGTTATTGGTCCTTGAGCCGAGTGAGTCCAAGAGAGCCGTCCATAACACATGACAAGAGCCGTGGTCTTTTCTTTAGTAAACCTGGGAATAGGAAGAGGCACGTACCAGAAAGAAGCCTGGTGATGCTGGCTGGTACCTACACTCATCCACACGTACTAGACTGGAAAATGTTAAATAATGCAGAAAATTGAATGAGAATGTTACATTTCCATGTGTTTTGTGCTTGAGTGGTAAAAGGCATGCTCGTGTGCACGGTGGAAGACTTTACGTGGTGGAACCAGCAGATGTTGAATGATGTCTCCTGCTGGGCTCACATTGCAACAGGGCTATAAAAGCCACAAATCACAGTGAAGCACGGACAGAGACTCACACCGCCGTCACAGTAAGGGAGAGGCGAGCAACACGCTGATGATGATAACTCTAATCTGTCATCAAGCCTTTCAAATCCATCACTTAGATTGATTTACATTGTACTGCATCTTGTGGACTCATTTTTAGCTGAAGGTGACAGCTACTGTAAGTCACTTTCGGTCAGTCAGTTGGACGGGTCTGTCTGTCGGTCTCAATAAAGAAACTAAAACTATAATAAAACTATAAAACACAGGCTTCGGACACTCATGCAAATTTCAGGAGTTTGATGGAGCTATTTGACACGGTCAATTTAAACGAGAGTACTTTTTTCATGAAGATTTTTAAAAAAGGACAAAAGTTCTGCTCTACACCAACACCAACATTTCTCTTTTGGTTTCAAGAAGTTGATCGGCGTTGCCCACAGTCACAAACAGGCCTAAATACTGTATGTATATAAGTATAGGCTGAATCAACGGCACAGTGGTGGAGAGGGTGGACAGCTTCAGGTACCTGGGAATTAACATCAACCAGGACCTGACGTGGGGCAATCAAAAAGAATACACGATACACACAAACACTCTCTCTCACACACACACACACACACGCACGCACGCAAGCACACTGACTGCAATATGACTGACTGATTATGTGACTAAGTGCAATAGCTGATGCATACAAATATACACTGTACTGCTTCATCTTGCATCTTGTGTTTTGTTTGCCTTCTGACACTATTCACCATTTATATATGTTATGCTATGTTTTTGTGTGCTCCTTGTCTTATATTTATGTCCTGTGGAGAATTCCAAATGAGTGTACTTGTACAACCGGAGCGATGATAAACATGTTGAATCTGTTGTGGCCTGAATAGGTTAACCTGCACCAATCTGGTTGCAGTTCATCACCAATTATGTCCTTGTTCACTACTTTCACTTGCTAATTTCCTTTCTCCGCCCAGCCTTACTTACTGCTTTTCATCATTCTCCTTCACTCTCATGACTTTATTTTTTGTTGGATACTTGGTGTTTGCTTCTTCCTTCCTTCACCATCCTCATTATTAGGCTACTCTTCCTTACAGTAAACACCCTCCATCACTTACGTACAGTACTTCCTTCCTCCCTCCCTGCCTCCTCTCTCACCTTGCCCTCCATGTCTCTTAGTTCTCAGGTCCCATCCAACATCAGGGCCTAATTCATGTGGATGGGAGGTACTGTCTGTGAAAAACCACCTCACAAATAACTGTGATAGAGAAAAAAAAACAAGGTTTCAGTCATCTCTCTCTGTCTGTCTGCGCGTGACTCTCCGCCTGCCTGTGTCTGTCTCCGTCTCTCGGTCTCACTCTCTCAGTTCAATTCGATACTCCCTCTTCTCTCAGTCTCTGGCTGTCTCTCCCCTGGCCTCCATCCCTCCAGCTTGCCAGAGAGAGAGAGAGAGAGAGAGAGATGCAGTCATCAATCTTATCTACCAATCCTAACCATCTCCCAACACTTCATCTTAGAAACTCCTCTCCACTTGATGTCTGACTAAATTAGATTAAATGACTGCTTTGTCTGCCTTCCCAACGAAGAGCAACAGAAACTCTGCAAAATTAATTTGGGTTCCACTCACATACTAAAATGGAGGGTGGCATTTAAACATCCATATTTTATAATCAGATTTAAAAATCAATCACTGAAAGAATGCATGAATTTCATTCAATCAATCTTCAAATATTTTGAGTATGTACTGTATAAATCCTTCCTTTTATATAAAAGTGAGCAATATCTGTCTGCTGTCTGTTTAAATTTTTGTCCCACTGATGATGTCACAATGACATCATCAGTTCCTATGACAAAATCAGTGATGTCATAAGGTGATTCTGGTCAATAATGATGTCACTGATGACATCACTGATGATGTCATCATGACATCATCAGGGATGTCATCACATCCTTATTGACCAAAATCATCTTATGGCATCAATGATGATGTCATAGGCACTGATGTTGTCATAGGCATAGTGACAGCATCAGTGATGTCATAGGCATTGCGACATCATCAGTGACAGTGTTACTGTGCCGTCACCCTCAGTTGCTGATTATCATCGCTGAAGCAGTTGTTTTGCCCCACCTCCTCCCCTGACCACCACCAATGCCATGACTCCTGAAGAATTCCCTATGGGGAGGATTCTCTATCCTATACATCGCTGACGCCCTCCTCCTCTCATCATCTCAGGAGGAGCGTCATCATATCATGGAGTCATACGCCAAATCTAACTTGTTTATTGTATCATTCAAGTTTATTTGAACCTTCTTACTAGTCTCTCATTATTGAAATGGCTGTTAAAGCTGTACTAACAATTTACCGGATACTGGTGTCAAAGAAAGTAAAAAAAAAACATTGCACATACAGTGGAATATGACTTTAAGGTCATGGTTTCCTTATGGCGTATTCACCTTATGTAGCCCCGCCCACTTGACTCAGTTGTGTTCTTCCTGCTCAAAACGCCGTCTGTTTCAAACCTAGTCTGACTCTCTTAGGGGTCTGCACACACCTTAATTACCCACAGTGTCGCCACAGTTAACACAATTAACACAATATAAGTACCATACTGTCACAGGAAGTGTAAACACAACAGGAAGTAATTGGCTGACCCCTGCATTGGAGCATGAGGTGAATAGCCTACGTCACTGTGTTTCTGCACTTACTGTGTTAGGGATATGCACACACACACACACACACACACACGCGCACACACACACACACACACACACACACGCACACCTACACACACACACACACACACACACACACACACACACACACGCACACACGCATGCACGCACGCACGCACGCACACACGCACACACACACACACACACACAAGTCCATATCAAACCACACACACGCATACAACACACGCAATTTGACGCAAACATGTAACACATGCACATGCACACACTTCTACACAATTACTGACTACTGACACACACACACACACACACACGCGCGCGCAAACACACAGTCTTCCGCCCCCTCTCTGTCACGCCTCCAACCAAATTAGATTGTGATTGCTCTTTCCGAGGTCACTTTTAATTAAACTGAGATGGGAACATGACACATGGGATTAAGCACCATCCTACCGCTTCAAATTATGAATTCCTAACCGCCGCTACAGCCTATTGCTTTCATCCATGAGCTCCATACCATTTATGTATAAGAGCAAAATAAACCCCCCTGATTGTCTATAGCGATAAAGAGGAAGGGATAGGCTGTGGCTGAGTGAAGGGGTTAGAGATAGAAACACAAGGAGAAAGAGATACGGGGGCCAAGTGAAATAAGAAAATGAGATGAGGTGATAAAGCTGAGAGAAAGTGGAGGATATTTTCCTATCTCCGATGTAAGTTTTCACGAGTGACATGCTCAGGGCGTCATGAATGAAACATAGGACAAGAGAAGCAGTCGTTATAGATTTCAGTTGATCTGGTTAATTGGGACAGACGCAGAGAAATGACTCGAGTCAGCGACCAAGTCCATGGGCGGGGACCTGATTCATTATACATGCATGTGTGGCTGTTCGAGACGGAGGGGAGAAAAAAAAGTACAATGAATTGCAAAAGGATTCGATTTAGAGCTCAATTTAAATAAAGCACAGAGCCGAGCTGACGCTATTAATAATCAGACATTATGGGTGGGTCATAATATCTCTGTGGAAATATGGCTTAGTATGATCTTTCAGTTTCATTTAATGAACATCTGCTCTCTCTCTCCCTCAAAGCCAGGGAGGGCAGATTCTGTTCAGCTTTCTAACCTGTGCAATCACACTGATGTACAGCTCCGCAGATGGTGCTTTGGAGAAGATAAGATACTGTATTTATATTGTCCCCAAGAGTACATTTGTCTTGGACTCTGGTTTCCCACTGCCATGTGGATTTGCCTTCATGCACCAAGCGATGCTATTTCCAAATGCATTTCTCTCCAATTCAATCTCTTAGTTTCCATGGTTTAGTTGCTCTTTAGTTACACTTTCTATTCAGCTGTCAGAATCAATCTAAGTCTGACAGAAGCCCGTCCAAATCTGACCAATTTTAATGCCGTCTATTTCCCCCCTTTTTTCTTTGGCATGTTTTTTACTGGGGGGTTCTTATCTGGAGGAAACCCCAGAGGAGCACAGCGGGGGAGAACATGGGGGGTTCTTATCTGGAGGAAACCCCAGAGGAGCACGGGGGGGGGGGGGGGGGAGAACATGGAAACTCCACACAGAAATGCCCTTTTTGATGACCCCACATGGGCCATAGGCACTGAGGACATAGGAATGGGGACACACCCTCAGCGTCCTAGGCGGGAATCGAACCCAGGACCTTCTTTTGTTTGACAAATGTGGACAAAATACAACCATCATGACACAGCACTGTAGTCAGCATGACATTCAAGGACTGTGAGAGAGAGTTGCACTACTTTGAATAGTGTTTCCACTCTCATTTAGCGGGAAATGTGCACATTTAGCAGATGTCCCTTGGGAAATGCACCTTTACCTATTTTCACACGTTTATAGTAACATGTATCACTATGACACTGCAATGCAAGGTGTTTTCAGTGTGTGTCAGTGTTTGTGTGCTATGTGCAATGCATGACACGAGATCACGATCACATGACAAATCCATCTTGGCACACTCCACTCTATTGGTTTGAATCTGAACCACCAGTGGTTCCGACCAATCAGCATCCTATGAGGGAGCTACGGGCGGGATTTAGGTGTGACGTCAGCAAGAAGTGAGCCCGTGATAGACAGATGGTTCACCCAATCACCTGCCATTTTTTTGTTGTTTTGAAAACGCCTGCCCCTTTTAGACAGTTTCCCGAGTGAGTTCCCAGATGGTTATGTGAAAACAAACCCTCTGGCAGTGTCAGGTTAAACCGCATGAATGTGAGCAAAAAAGAAAGAAAAGTACATTCCCTACCTCAGTGATGAAAGCCTTGGCAGTAGCCGGACTCATGAAGAGCACGGCCCGGCGTAGCGTGTCCCTGTAGCGGTGCAGCTCCTCCACGCGCATGGTTCTGAACAGACCGGTGATCATCATGTTGATGTTAGACTCCACCTTCTGAAGGGCCACCTCCATTCCCTGCTGAGAGGTCCGGTCCAGGAAGTCCTCAATACCACGGATATCTGGAGAAGAAGAGGGGAAGGTGGAGATGTTACTGTAGATTTCACCTTCTAAAGGAGCACATTTCCCCTCTGAGACACCACATGTATCACAAAATGTGTTTACTGTTGTTCTGTTGGTAACGTCATGTGCTGCTGCAGTAGTATGCATGTATTGAAAGGACTGATTTGGTTAAATAAAGTTTAAATACTTTTACTTTTATTATTTTTATTATTATTATTAATTTAAAAAAAAATATGAATTATGAAAAACATGGGTCATTCCCTCTCCACTCCTCCTCCACTTTAGTTTGCTAGCCTGTCAAGATGAAAGAAAGAAAGAAAGAAAGAAAGAAAGAAAGAAAGAAAGAAAGAAAGAAAGAAAGAAAGAAAGAAAGAAAGAAAGAATAACAAACACACTCACATAAACACACAGACACGCACAGATATGAAAACAACAGCATTTGGTAAAGCATTTAAGCTTCCCACATGGTGGTGACTGTGAGAATAGGAGGCAACTCTGCCAGCGTGGCTTAGCTTGATACATTTCTTCAAGCACTTTCTTCACTTTGGAAGATTTTCACTTCATAACTTGGATACATCTACATTTGATACATTAACCATCCCCACCAGACATTTGATACATTAACCATCCCCACCAGACATTTGATACAGTAACCATCCCCACCAGACATCTGATACAGTAACCATCCCCACCAGAATAGAATAGATGAGAAAGGAACATCCCTAATGCAATGTATTATGGATGTTCTCTGATTTGAATATCGCACTTGACAAAGCACTCAATGCATTTGATATAAATATCTGTTCCTTCTAAATCTTTTCTGTGTTATTTGGTTGTTTTATTATAGCGGTGAAAACATATTCAACTGATAATAACCGTTTTTTTTGTCTCACTTGAACTCAGATGAGAAGAGGCTTTGTTTGTTTCACAGTCGCTCATTTCACAAACAGAATTGAGTGAATACAGGCTTTCCTACTAAACCTGTAATAACGGAATAAGCACAAAAAGAGTGTCATGGGTGTATGTGGGTGGATATAGTGTCAAAACAATTCAATTTCCCTTAAACAATTGTTTTAGCACTTTTGCTGAAGCCACCCTGCATGCCTACTGGGACACTCATATAGTAGAAATGGCATGAGACTGTTGGGAGTTTTGGATTAGAGCACCAGGCCACTGTAATCATCTCTATGAACAGATATGCTTGTCTGATAATGAAAGTAAGATGCAGTATCAGTATCTTCACTGTCTGAACTCTTCTGTTCTTAATGAGCTACACCGCAGGTCAAAGTCATCCTAATTAGGGCACTTTGGTTGGTTGCATGTGTGTGTGTGTGTGTGTGTGTGTGTGTGTGTGTGTGTGTGTGTGTGTGTGTGTGTGTGTGTGTGTGTGTGTGTGTGTGTGTGTGTGTGTGTGTGTGTGTGTGTGTATTCGTGTGCGAGTGTGTGACTATGTACTGTGTAAATGAACTATCTAATGATGTATTAGATGTGGACAATGACATTGCCGTCATTGCCAGTGTCATGGCTAGGCAATTAACTGGATTGATTACGGCCGGAACACACATCTTGCGTGTGCGTGGCGTGTGCGTGTGCGTGTGCGTGGCGTGCTTGCTGCGGCTGGCACGCCCGTGGCATCCACACAGGCAGCGTGGCTGCTGCGTGCAGCTGCTGCGCTGCCAACTATCTTCCTATAGAGTTTACCTTTTATTAAATTTGCTATAAACAATACAATGATGATTTTAACTGAAGATCGCTTGGGCTCACTTCAGAATCGAGGCAGTATGATTTGTGTGTGTGTGTGTGTGTGTGTGTGTGTGTGTCTGTGTGTGTGTGGTGGGGAGGGGAGGAACGAAGCCACGTTGTAGCCTATGGTTTTCAGAGGGCAGGAGAACTGCAGCTGTTAGCTCAGCTCATCCTCTCGTCTCAAATCAAAACGAGCCTTGATTGGCTGTGGCTGCCCCTGTAAAATATAATTTTAATGTCTTTTTGTGTCTATTTGTGTAGAGACACGCGCGCGGTAAAAGGAAAAAATAGGCTTAGCTTCTATTCTCTAGATGACCCGCGTCTCACGCTCGCAAGACACGCGCTTGAGACGCGCGTCTGATGCCGGTGGTGTGGCTGCTGTATAGTAGGGTCATCTGTGGCACTTCCGTGACCGTGGAGAGCGAAGGTCCGTTTCTCAATGGATTTGTCATCTAGGAGGGTTAATAAACAAATTTAGCCGGGGTGTATTTTTAAAAAAGGCGGGGAAAATATTTGAGAGACCAAAATCCAAAATGGCTGCTGTGGAAATGAACTTTTTAATGGTTTGACCTACAATGATGCACAATACATGGTTTCAGAGCTTATTCTGGTCAAGGAATACATATTTGGTGTTTATATAATGATTTGACCTATTTTTGACCTTCAAATCCAAGATGGCTGCCAATTTTGAGCTCTAAAAGGCAGTTTTTTCAAAATCGCCATAGAGCCTTCATATTAGGCTTGAATGACAGGTCTTCTCATGATGAGTTGAATAATATACAGTATAAGTACACAGAAGTAATGTCTGAGGTCAATAAAGTCAATGTTTGTGTGTAAACAACAGTTGCTGATTTGCGGTTTCCCATTAAATAGGGTAGGCTACTGAGAATATGGTGTCCAGTTCATCCCATCCCATTTTCATAATGAACCAAAAACAATTTTGCACTATAGCCTAACATAAAATAGTATTCTGTATGCAAAGCTAGCAAGGTTAGTTGCTTGAGCTGAATTTAAAGGTGAACTCAAAACAAACAATGAAATTAACTTAGAAATTACAACTGAATCCTAGGCTACTAAATTTCATCAGCACACAGTAAAGGAAACTTGTCTTTGAACTCAGCTGACTGTCTAGTCCTAATCCCTGTTGTGCAATGTCCCTTTTCAGTGAAGTTTTAGTTTTTGTTAAGAGTATGGACTTTTAATCTTGACCTTGTTGGTAGGCAACGGCCCTTTTTCAGTCAAGCATTTTCAGATTAGCTCAGTCAGTCTGTGAAGCAGTCAGTGTCAGCACTTGCGCGAGCTCGCTTTTTCTCTAACGAACGTTAACGTTACACACTTTAAGACACTAACATTGATATCCTCAAACAAAGTGTCTTAAAGTGTGTAACATTAGTTAGAGAAAAAGCGAGCTCGCGCAAGTGCTGACACTGACTGCTTCACAGACTGACTGAGCTAATCTGAAAATGCTTGACTGAAAAAGGGCCGTTGCCTACCAACAAGGTCAAGATTAAAAGTCCATACTCTTAACAAAAACTAAAACTTCACTGAAAAGGGACATTGCGGAACAGGGATTAGGGCTAGACAGTCAGCTGAGTTCAAAAACAAGTTTCCTTTACTGTGTGCTGATGAAATCTAGTAGCCTAGGATTCAGTTGTAATTTCTAAGTTAATTTCATTGTTTGTTTTGAGTTCACCTTTAAATTCAGCTCAAGCAACTAACCTTGCTAGCTTTGCATACAGAATACTATTTTATGTTAGGCTATAGTGCAAAATTGTTTTTGGTTCATTATGAAAATGTGATGGGATGAACTGGACACCATATTCTCAGTAGCCTACCCTATTTAACTCATTCATGGCCAGTTTAGGACTGCCAATATTTAGCACAGGCCAAAGATTTTCATAATTGTTGGTCATCTTTCAAGACCCACAGTAAATTATCTATTAGCACCAGAGTGATTTGCAATACCTCAAAATGAAGATGTACGTCTCTGGGTTCACCAGGGAAAAAAAAGTGAGCTTTTAGCATGTTCTGTACTCTACTTATATCCATTTATATACACCCTGTTTTCACCCAAAAGGTCTCTCTGAGATGACAAACAGGAGAAAAGGCAATTTCTGTAAAATACACATTCTCAGGCAGAACTCGCTCTCAATTCTTTTATTTTGAACTGTATTGACATCAGACATGTAAATACTATTCGTTATGACACAAATGAAAAAAAAAAAAATATATATATATATATATATATACACATAAAGTGCTTTTTTTTTTACATTCAACAATACAGCAGTGTGAGTGAGTGTGCAGACAGACACACAGACAGACAGACAGACAGACAGACAGACAGACACACCGACAGACAGACAGACAGACAGACACACACACACACACACACACACACACACACACACACACGATCCCCCTTCGTTGTGTGATTTCTAACCCCACATAGGATAAGCAATAACCACGCCCTGTGGTGCCGGGATTGGCCAGGAGCAACACTGGAGGGCACGCAGCCCAGCGATTTCATGAACCAACTGAATAGCTCTTGAGAACGGACAGCGGGCTGCTGTGACTGCCGCTTCTGGCTTGTTAGCTGTTCGTGTGTTTATTTTGTTTTGTTCTGGTCCACCCGTCCTCGTCCATGTCTCCCTGTCCTATCCTCCCTGCTATTTGATCGTTCCCGTTTTCCCCTCAGCTATTCAACACGTCCTCACCGCCCTCTGATCGATCATTTCCTCATTCCTCCGATGATCAAACGCATCTCTGGATTACTTTCTCCCGTTTTCTCCTGGCTGGCACACAGGAAAGCGACCAGCTCCTGCAGCGCGCCGAGGGGCGTTTCAATGGCGTTTCTCCTGTCTGCACATAGTGCACAAGGAAGCGTTTATCCGTTTTCTGCTTTTCCTCTTGCTCAATTTCAAAACAACAGCTGCGGTATGTGTTTGTTCACGTGTTGTCTTAGATGCTAGGGACCTGATACTATGTCACAGGCTGAGGAAGTGTTTGAACTACGCGCTGCAGTAATAAAAACAAAAACACGTCAAACACGTCTTTGGCGTGGATGGCTATTTCTGATAACACGTCAAAGACGTCTTTGGCGGTGAATGAGTTAATGGGAAACCGCAAATCAGCAACTGTTGTTTACACACAAAAATTGACTTTATTGACCTCAGACATTACTTCTGTGTACTTATACTGTATATTATTCAAATCATCATGAGAAGACCTGTCATTCAAGCATAATATGAAGGCTCTATGACGATTTTGAAAAAACTGCCTTTTAGAGCTCAAAATTGGCAGCCATCTTGGATTTGAAGGTCAAAAATAGGTCAAATCATTATATAAACACCAAATATGTATTCCTTGACCAGAATAAGCTCTGAAACCATGTATTGTGCATCATTGTAGGTCAAACCATTAAAAAGTTAATTTCCACAGCAGCCATTTTGGATTTTGGTCTCTCAAATATTTTCCCCGCCTTTTTTAAAAATACACCCCGGCTAAATTTGTTTATTAACCCTCCTAGATGACAAATCCATTGAGAAACGGACCTTCGCTCTCCACGGTCACGGAAGTGCCACAGATGACCCTACTAGTAACCTGTAACCATGGGCGCCGAAATTAAAACGACACGCAGACGCCACAGCACACGCAAGATGTGTGTTCCGGCCGTTAGACTTGTTAAGGAAGAATTGGGGTATTTATCAACCCGGGCGCAACACAGTATTAAATACTGAAATTCTGCTTGTGTGATGTGTTCCAAAATTCCAATCATGGAAGTTGGAAACCCTCATTAGTGTTTTGCTTGCACCTGTGTTTACCCTGCCTTTTTGACACAAAATGGCCCCCATGAAAAGGCTCTATTTCAGGGGTATTCATTCACCTTATTTTCCAACACAGGGGTCAGCCAGTTACTTCCTACTGTGTTTACACTCCCTGTGACAGTAGAGTACTAGTGACCAGGTATAACAGACGGTGTTCTGAACAGGAAGTCATAACACAACTGGGTCAAGTGGGCGGGGCTACATAAGGTGAATAACAGCATGTAAAGAGGGGGGGAAAACACGAAAAAATATTGAGATATATTAAATATTAGAGAGAAATACATTAATGATGCCAGTAAATGTAGTAATCTGTATCGGAGCGTGCAAGGGGGCAGAAGGAGCGGCCGCCCCGGGCTCACCCGTCACAAATGGGCCCACTTTTTTGGCACAATCTGCATGACTGAACATGCATTTTTGTTGCTTAGTTGAATACATAGGCGTCAATTTGGTATGGCAATCACCATACCTTGGCTTCTAGCCACATTTGAGAGACAGGGAGAGAGAGAGAGAGAGAGGGAAAGAGAGGAGAAGAGAGAGAGACAGAGAGCATACTGTGCATACTGTAGTGTGCAGATCAAAGTGCCTTAACGAGCACATGTTCCTGCCATTGCGAAAACCAGACTGATACCCAAAGTGCACATTAAGGAGGACATAGGTTACATGTAAGCTGTGATACTTGTTGTTGTGATTAATTCTGCCTGAACAGATCTCCTTTAGGCTACATATTCTCCCAATGATGTTGTTTGTTTATGTTTAGCTTACCTTGCAGACGCCAGACGGTCTTTCTGGCAATTGACAATTGGATGGTTTACAAGTGGCGGCAGGTGCATGGGGGGGTATACAGTACTACCAAACATTGGGGTGGGTGATATGTTTGAAATCAACATGATAATCATAAGGAATTTTCTCGACGGATGATGTAGCCTATTTAAACTCAGTTTATGAAAAACAAAACCCTCCAACAACAAAGGATTCTCTGACAGGGATAATTTCCATAGTATAACACATACCACTTTACAGAGGTTTCCTCATACCATATAGCCTATTGTTTCTACTGCTGTAGTGTGTTGGTCATGTTTAACAAAAAGTAGCCTACATGAATGTAACTGGCCTACTTTGTGGTCAATTCTAAAGGCTAAATAATATTTTTAGAGGTTAGAGGGTGCCTTGTACAATTTACAGCATTTGTTTTTATGCACAGCATGTGAGGTCCTGTAGTGCTTATCACTAAAAAATAAAAAGGTAACACTACATGGAGGCTATATCATTCACTGGAATAAAAAAAAAAAAGTTTACTACAGTACATTACTTGCATGTCATATAACTGAATTGCATAGAAACAACTCACAAAAATTGACTATTGCACAAGTGATTTCACAAATGTTGTCCATGAAGGGTGTGTCTGTGTGTGTGGAGAGGGTATGACAGGGGCAGACAGGCTGCTGTCTGTGACAGCCTGTCGCTGTCCATCGGTGGTGGTGCTGAACTGTTCACCAACATTTGAAGCCTGTTTTTTTCTTCTTCTTCAGAATAAGCTTGACTGTAAAGTGGCTTCACTGTATGCTTTCTTGGACATATTACTTGGCTCAATAAGTGACAAATTGTATTTTCAGAGAGGAGAGGGGATATATCAGCTATTTTACAGTTGTGACTTTTAAAATGACTTTATCAGAAGGGCCCACTGAGAATGGTCCGCCCTCTCTGTACTGAGTGTAGCTCCGCCCCTCATAGTAATACACCATAAGCTATGAGTTCAAAAGGTCAAGAGAGTTCAACTTGAGACAATTTAGCCAAAGCAAGGTAAAAAAGAAGAAAGACCAAAACAATCCAATAACAGCTGCTGCTGGAAAGTTGCTTTCTTTCTCTTCTCTCAATTTTTAAACTTCTCTTTTCCCCATACACACGCGCGCACACACGCACATGCACATGCACATGCACACACACACACACACACACACACACACACACACACACACACACACACACACACACACGCACACACACAGACTAAGACACACACAGAAGTTACAAATACTCAGAAGTCCAGAGGACAACAGCTGGGTAGCGCCACAATCTGCTGTCTGGGAGTTTTTAAGTAGGAGCAGAGCTGTGTGTGTGCATGTG
>NC_139631.1:13100541-13123041 GCF_964638095.1 Poromitra crassiceps | reverse complement strand
TAAACACTTCCTGAAAAATTCAGCACGATCGCACGTAAAATGTCATAGCTGTGGCCGAACATAAATTCTGCAGTGCTCACAGACAGAGACTTTGGATTCTTATTATAGGATTCATGAAAAATAGACATTCAAGAAACTACACTAGTTTAACCTAATAATATTAAAAGAAATATTACTAATTAGCACTAAGCGTCAGTGGATCCTTATGAAGACGGACATTTAAATAAGATATGGAGATATTTGGCAATGCTAGACATCCATGATGTGCTACACAGCCATTTTTGTGGCCATCATTTGTAGAAGAAAGATTAAAGTCTCTCATTGACTTTCAAATGGGAACATCCAGTTTCCGTGAATCATCAAAACATCCTCACACCCTCCATCAAAGTCCGGCTGAGTTTCTGCTGTTTCTCCCGTTGTTCAAAAGCTCCAGGGTGTAGTCAGTCCCCAATGCTGTGCGGATCATTGACTGGCAGCTGCTTCATGACACCATAGTGATGGGTAAAATAGCCAGCGACCTTGCCCACCCAGGCAACCATCTGTTTAAGAGATATTCCACTGGGAAACAGTACCGCTCCATTACGGCCATGATCACTTGTCAACTCAACAGCTTTACCCATGAGTGCTGCCTCCCTACAGAACCAGCCCCTCCAATGCACAATGTACATCAGAACACTGCTGACAGGGTCCTGACCAAAATGATGAAATATGACCACATTACTCCAGTTCTAAAATACTTACACTGGCTACCAGTCACTCAGAGAATTGATTCCAAAATATTGCTGCATGTCTACAAATCACTCTGTGGCTCTGGGCCCAAATACATCTCTGACATGCTTGTGCAATATGAACCTTCTAGGACCCTTGAGACCTCTGGGGCAGGCCTACTGGCTGCCCCCTACTGGCTGCCCCAAGGAATAACCTCCAAGACGATATTAGACAAGCCGTGACTCCGGGCTTATCTAAGAGCTCTACTCTGTACAATTCTCATACATCTGTGGATGGTTTATTTATTTATTTATTTATTTATTTATTTAAAAGGATCATCATTAGCTGACACCTATAGACCGCTAGTCTTCCTGGGGTCCAGGACAACAATACACTTTACATGACAGACAAAGAATAAAACAAAATGACAAAAAAAGAACAAAAATAAATGAATAAATAAATAAAAGAAAAGAAAAGAAAAGAAAAGAAAAGAAAATGAAAGAAAATAAAAAGAAACACAAATAAAAAGCAAAATCTAAAAAACTAAGACAAAACAACATTACAATCTTAAGAAAGGGACTAAAAGAGATATAAGAGAAGCATCAGAATAGTGTATTTCAGTGTAAGTAGGATCTGCGTTTCCTTTTAAAAATGCCTTTGCTTTGATAGAACGAAAATTACTTGGAAGACAGTTCCATGACGTGATTGCCCTGTATTTGACAGCTTTTTCTTCATATATAATTGGTTCTAGGTCAGGGTAAAGTCATCTGACCACCACTAGCCCCTCTAGTGGAGTGTGTATGAATATTTGAACCGTAAATGTTATGTTATTAAAAAGAAACGTAGGAGTCTGAGTTTGAATCACTCTGTGAAAATATATAAGTAAGTTAGCCGATAGTCTATCCTCAACACTAAGCCATGTGAGACGTGCATGCATGTGCTGCATGGTTTTGTACGAATTGTAACTTTCTGAGTAGACATTTAGAAGCAGATGACCACACAACTGAGCAATAATGCAGATTACACAGAACCAATGAACACACAATTTGGCAAAACAATAATGGACTAAGAAACGGTGCACACTTTCTTGTAATTGCAATTGCCCTACCCATCTTAGAGACAGTGCATAGTCAAGCCAGAGTCCAAGAAGCTTAGATGGTGAGGTTTTTCATCTATGATCTATGATCTATGATTCCTGTCTGCCTTGGGCAGTGAGTTGACATAAATATCAGATCAAAAGTGGAATCAGGAAGGACAGAGGGAAAGAAAAACATGAGTGGGAGTATTGTGTTCTTTTATCTTTCTATTTCACTTCATTTGAACTGCACTAGTTCACTTTTTAATGATTTTATCTTTTGTATGTCTTGTCTGTACTTTTGCACTTTTTCATTGTAAATCTTGTTGTAAAGCACTTTGAATTGCTCCAGTGTATGACATGTGCTGTACAAATAAAGCTGCCTTGAGTTGCCATGATCCCAGTCACATTCTGATGCTTTGGGTCACGAGCCCTTGACAATATACAGATGGAAAAGGTCCCCTTTCTCGTCAAATTTGGAGGCACAGGGTAGTCCAGCAGAACTCCCACAACGTCTGAAAGTGACACTACCGGTTGTCTCCATTAATTTGAAAAACGCATTGGTTAACTTTAGGCAACTAAAACAACTTGGTTGGGTTTATGTTACATACTTGAAGGAAGACTCCAGTCAGTGTGTGAATTATTATTTTCCTTTACTTGGCATTTTACCTGCAAAATACAGACATAAATGCAGACTGAGTTTATTGTTACACGTTTCTGTCTAGTCCTCTTGCAGCATGGCACAATGTGCCATGCCTTTGTTTAAAACCAGTTAAATAAAAGTTAGCTTCCAGGCAACACAAATAGCCAAATAACAGTAACTTATATCACACAAAATATCACTGTTGCTCCCCGTTTCATTCACATTTCTACTGTATTCACAGTCGGGTAATGTTACAAGCAATCCAAACGCATAAGCGTACCTAAAATGTACACTTAAAACACACACTGAAAATGGAATAGCATCCCAGCCAACCGACCAACCAACCGAGTGAGAGCTGCTGGCTAGAAAGTGCTATATAAATAAAGCTTTACTTACTTAATTACATAATATTCAATATGGGAACCCCACGGGTTCACTAATGGACTACTGGCCTTCTGCAGCTGCAGCCTGCAAGCATATTGACACCATATTGAATATAACGTCTGTTTCTGTAAACATTCCTTTTCCTCGTGACAGAGATTTCAATGATCTCACAGCTTGTAAAACAGAGCTCCAGCCATGTCTCCAGTGGAGATGGGATTCTCCAGCATGTCCATCGATTGCCTTCTTAGCAGTGCCTCCTGCCTGCATTCACACTGTACCACATACAGCAGCCAGTGTGGTGTGTTCCTTCTCATGTCTCTCCTCCTCCAGTGGAATTGAAAAGGGATTTTCCACAGAAATTTCAATCAACTGGACTGGTTGCCATAACTCCTTGTAAAACAAGAGTGAAGCCTTTACAGCAGCCGTCTATGTGTAGGGGGGTCTCTGCGTGTCCCTTCCACGCATTTGTCATCTTTCCATTCTGTCCCCAGCATCCCAGCATCCTCCCAAGCCCCTAGCTCACAGTGAAAGCTAGAGCTAATGTAGTGTAGCAGCCAATAACACACAGGGATATCACCTGCATGTTCCCCCAGCTCAATACTCTGTGTTCAAACAGCTCATCTTGTCTCTCCCCTGCCTGCCTTCCCCTCATCCCTTGGCTGTTCTTCTGAAGCCTCCCTCCGTCTCCCCTGCTTGCTTCCTGTTCTCTACCCGTCCCCCCTGCTTGTCTTTCAGATCCTCCCTGTTTCCTCTCCTCTCTCTCTCTCTGCTGCTCGACGTGCAAAAACCTCCTCTGCTTCTATTACTGTGCAGACAGAAACCAGCAGTCCCCCGAGGGATTCCACATTCATAAGACTTTCTACTTTCTCCTTCCCCTGGTTTCTGCCCTCTTGCAGCCTCTCTGCCCTTGCCCAAGGCATTTCCCTAAATGCAAAGACATGAGAAGACGCTTATAAATGAAACATTCAATTATTCATAGACCCTGAAATACTGTTATTATCAATAAAGTATTTTCCACACAACACAAATGTATTCATTAGCCTAATTGTTTGATAGAGAAGACACGTTTGTGTGGCAAATTCCCTTTGATGCTATGTCTACCCCACTCTGCTCTCCGCCATTACCTTTGCGTCCCTACATCTCAGCTTTGTCTTTCCACTATAATGCCTTTCCTCCTATCTCCATCTCTGCCCCAGGCATCTCAGTGTTCGCTTCCTCAAAGGCACTTCTTCAAACGTGCGTTGAGACCCAAAGTGGAATGCAGGCCTGCTCCTATTGAGCCTGGGTCCCAGAGAATTTCTCAATGGCTGCAAACGGCTGGTTAAAGAACCCCAGCCCAGGGGAGCTGAACCTGAACTCGAGAAGTGTACCTCCATATAGGGGGGGGGAATGCTTTGGGTCCTAAGTACCTGCCAGTCTGCCTGCCTGCCTATTGCTCTCTAAATCTTCTATTCCTTTAGATCTAGCCTAGGTCCCTATCTCTCGGTCTACTTGTGCTTTCATTTCCCTCCCTTCCTCCCTGTCTCTCACCTTCTCCCTCAAAGCCCCAGGCATCTCATTGCCAGTGCAATGAGCCCCCTAGAGAGCTTAACCAACACTTAGATCTCATCTCTGTAGGAAAGACGTGGAGCCTTTTAAAAGGCTTGGAGCCTGGGTCTGCGTCACCTTCCCTATCTCCCTAAATCTTCTCTGGCTTTCAGTCCCCCTCCACACCCTCGTCTGTGCCTTTCACACACTTTACATCTCCACATTTCTCTCCCTGCCTGCTCTCTCTCACCCTCTCCCATTCTCTCTCCCCCTCCCTCTCACCCTCTCTCTCGCTCTCCCATTCTCTCTCTCTCTCTCCCTCTCTCTCCCTCTCTCTGCCCTTTAGGTGCAACACTCTTGTCTCCCCTCAGTTGGCTGACTTTCTCACTGACTCTGTCCTTCCTCCCTTCTTTAAATTGCATGCACTAGGCCTACTTGGTGATCAGCAGCCTGTTTGAAAGTGCTGAATTTAAAGTGACAGGCACATTCTTCTATATTGGTGCAATGAAAAGGCGATGAGGCTATACCGTTTTCTAGTTTCGATTCAGTGGGCTTCTGCAAAACACTAATTAGAAACTCATACAAAAAAAAAAGAATGACAAAACTACCCATAATGCTGTGTGACAAGTCATTATGGTTAAATTAGCCAGTCAATGAAAACAATAACATGAGCATACAGTTTGCCCTGGGGGTTAGTATGGGTTGAACAAGCTGAAATTGCCTTGTACAGTAGCACGCTGATATAAGTCACATGCTGCATGATACATTGTGCATTGGGGAGAGCTTACTGTGTGCTGTGATTGGTTCTGTACTGAAGAGAAGGCAGATATGGCATCCCTTCCTTCCTCCTCCTTCCCTCATTCCTTCCCTGTCTGTCTAGCCCTCTGGATGTTCACCTGTCTGGCCCTCTGGAGGTTCACCTGTCTGGCCCTCTGGAGGTTCACCTGTCTGGCCCTCTGGAGGTTCACCTGTCTGGCCCTCTGGAGGTTCACCTGTCTAGCCCTCTAGAGGTTCACCTGTCTGGCTCTCTGGAGGTTCACCTGTCTGGCCCTCTGGAGGTTCACCTGTCTGGCCATCTGGAGGTTCACCTGTCTGGCTCTCTGGAGGTTCACCTGTCTGGCCCTCTGGAGGTTCACCTGTCTGGCCCTCTGGAGGTTCACCTGTCTGGCTCTCTGGAGGTTCACCTGTCTGGCCCTCTGGAGGTTCACCTGTCTGGCCATCTGGAGGTTCACCTGTCTGGCTCTCTGGAGGTTCACCTGTCTGGCCCTCTGGAGGTTCACCTGTCTGGCCCTCTGGAGGTTCACCTGTCTGGCTCTCTGGAGGTTCACCTGTCTGGCCCTCTGGACAGGCTTTGACATTTTTTAGGCTTTGGCTTATAAGAGTCTTCCTACCTGCCTCTCTCTTGCTCCATTCCGCATGCTGTTAGATATGCCTCCATATCTCCCTCTTTGCTTTACTTTGCCTCTTCTCTCTCTCTCTCTCACTCTCTCTGTCCCTCTGTCATTCTTCTCTGTCATCTTTCTTTCTCACCCTTTCACTGCCAAAGCCATTGAATCCCCAGGGATCTGAGCATCTTACCTTGGGGTTACACCTTTCTGTAAAAGGTTTTCTAGCCTTTCGAGCAGTTTTTGGCAAAGTGTTTATCTGTTTGCCTGACTGCCTCTTACCCTCCCCAGCAAATTGTGCTCATACGTTCAGATCTATGTCCCTATCGGCCTCTCCGCGTTACTTTTCTGTTTCTCCCACCTTCATCTCTCTCATCTCTTTCTCTCTATTTCTTTCTCTCCGGATGACTGAGTCTCCTACCGAGGAGACTAAGTAGCACGTGACCTCCCTGTAAAAGGCTGGTACTGTTAGCAGCTTTTGGGTGTTTGGCTCATGAGTGCTTCTGTTTGGCTCCACGCCTCTGAAGATCAACTTCCCCACCTCTGCTTTGTTCTTTCAGTCTCTCTCCCTTCCCCTCCATCACCTCTCTCCCGCTGCTCAAGGCTGCTCCTTTCCCCTTCAGGGGCCACACCTCTACTCTGCATTTCACTTCCACATAAAGAGGCTTTTACAGCTTTTTAAGAGGTTTTAGCTGCAGTATCCCTGCAAGGTTACCTTCTAAAACCCTTCTGTGTCCTTGGAACTCCTGACTACTAGCTGTCAGTTGCCCCCCCGTTAGGATGATGTCAGTTATCGAGATTCCGGTTTACCAAGTGTGTCTTGGCCATCGAGTATCCGCACCTAAATCTACATTTCCCACAGCAACCCTAACACCCCCCCCCCCCTTTTTTGCGGGTCAACTCCTTTTTCCTTCTCTATCTCAATCCCTCTTTGTCTTCCTCCCTTTCTCTCTGTCTCTGTTCCCTTGGTCGGTCTCTCTCCTTAATACATTAAACTACTATAGTTTACTTTAATTACTATAAGCTCATACTGTACAGCATTATATACAATATATATATATATATATATATATATATAATAGCGTCAGGAGAGAGTAAAAAGGACTGAAAGAGAGAGAGGGGGTGGAGAGGGAGAGACCTTAAGAGAGAGTGAGAGAGATATACAGTAATAGAGAGCAAACATGAGTTCTCAGTGTCCGGAACGCACCAATAGAGCTGAAAATTGGGATCGGGACAGGTGCAACGTGGCTTCATTTGAGAGGACACACTCGGTTGTCTGTTGTCTAAAGAACTCTCCTTGTACAGAGTCAAGGCCCTTTGCTAAAGCGAATCTTAAAAGGCCATCTCTCTCTCTGTGTGTCTCTCTCCCTTTCTCTCTCTGTCTCTCTCCCTGTCTCTCTCCCTCTGTCTCTCTCTCTGTCTCTATCCCTCTCCCTCTCTCTCTCTCTGTCTCTCTCTCCCTCTCTCTCTGTCTCTCTCTCTGTCTATCTCCCTCTCTCCCCCTCCCCTCTCTCTCTGTCTCTCTCTCTGTCTCTCTCTCTCTGTCTCTCTCTCTGTCTATCTCCCTCTCTCCCCCTCCCCTCTCTCTCTGTCTCTCTCTCTGTCTCTCTCTCTCTGTCTCTCTCTCTGTCTATCTCCCTCTCTCTCTCTCTCCCTCTCTCTCTGTCTCTCTCTCTGTCTCTCTCTCTCTCCCCCTCCCCTCTCTCTCTGCCCGCCTCCCCTCTCTCCTTGAACAGGGTGAGGCCATTAGGGAGCAATGGTGACATATTTTAAAAGCCCAGAGGAACCATGTGCTGAATCAGTGGTCACAGAGCACAGAGGGGACTACGGTGATTTGATTGGAGGGCAGAGCTGTGTGTGTGTGTGTGTGTGTGTGTGTGTGTGTGTGTGTGTGTGTGTGTGTGTGAGAGAGTGCATATATGTGTGTTTGTTTGTGTGCGTATGCACGTGTCTGTTCATTCCATGTTGAATGTATATAAATTAGAGTCAGTCTCTGCGTGCGTGTGTGTGTGTGTGTGTGTGTGTGTGTGTGTGTGTGTGTGTGCGTGTGCATGTGTGTGTGCTTGCGTGTGTGTGTGCGTGCGTGTGCATGCGTGCATGTAACACTGGTTAAAAGCAGAAAGGCCTGGCTGTAGTCAATTGATGGCTGCTTTGAATAAAAAGAAGAATATATTTCTCATATTCAAAATGGCTCACCCTGACTTTACCTACAACCACTTACAAACCAGTGTTTCATTTGAAAAACCCTGCAAGGAATCATACTTACATGATTTACCACCTTCAATTGACATCGGCTTTCTCTTACACCTAATTCAGTGCTCTTTCTTGTGTGAAGAACTTGAGCAGCAATACCACAATCACGCATCATGTATTTGTGTTCTATGCAAGGATCCAATAGGATCAAATGGATCACATGCTCATTCTCTGGACAGAAATCATTCCTAGTGATGATCTAGCTGTGGGAAATGATGAAGATAGTAAAATTGATATGATGAAGATAGTAAAATTGATTCTGCACATGTGCTCTATCCAGTATAGATCATGGCTGCTTGGTAGAACTGACTACAGTTAGAAAATTTTTCATGACATATTCAATATGCTGTTAAAATGTTTTAATATCTTGCAAACATGCACATGTGACATCGCAACAGAGTTCATCTACATCAAAATGATGCAGTGGATCCATCGGAGATCAATGCATACAACACATTAATTAAGTTCACTGAATACTGGAGTGGAATGAAACTCATTTATGTATCTAATCATTCCATTCCATCTGTCTGTATGTCTGTGTGTCCTTCACATATCTCCAGAACCCTTCATCTGTCTGTATGTCTGTGTGTCCTTCACATATCTCCAGAACCCTTCATCTGTCTGTATGTCTGTGTGTCCTTCACATATCTCCAGAACCGTTCATCTGTCTGTATGTCTGTGTGTCCTTCACATATCTCCAGAACTCTTCATCTGTCTGTATGTCTGTCCTTCACATATCTCCAGAACCCTTCATCTGTCTGTATGTCTGTGTGTCCTTCACATATCTCCAGAACCCTTCCTCTGTCTGTATGTCTGTGTGTCCTTCACATATCTCCAGAACCCTTCATCTGTCTGTATGTCTGTGTGTCCTTCACATATCTCCAGAACCCTTCATCTGTCTGTATGTCTGTGTGTCCTTCACATATCTCCAGAACCCTTCATCTGTCTGTATGTCTGTGTGTCCTTCACATATCTCCAGGACCGTTCATCTGTCTGTATGTCTGTGTGTCCTTCACATATCTCCAGAACCGTTCATCTGTCTGTATGTCTGTGTGTCCTTCACATATCTCCAGAACCCTTCATCTGTCTGTATGTCTGTGTGTCCTTCACATATCTCCAGAACCCTTCATCTGTCTGTATGTCTGTGTGTCCTTCACATATCTCCAGAACCCTTCATCTGTCTGTATGTCTGTGTGTCCTTCACATATCTCCAGGACCGTTCATCTGTCTGTATGTCTGTGTGTCCTTCACATATCTCCAGAACCCTTCATCTGTCTGTATGTCTGTGTGTCCTTCACATATCTCCAGAACCCTTCATCTGTCTGTATGTCTGTGTGTCCTTCACATATCTCCAGAACCCTTCATCTGTCTGTATGTCTGTGTGTCCTTCACATATCTCCAGAACTCTTCATCTGTCTGTATGTCTGTGTGTCCTTCACATATCTCCAGAACCCTTCATCTGTCTGTATGTCTGTGTGTCCTTCACATATCTCCAGAACCCTTCATCTGTCTGTATGTCTGTGTGTCCTTCACATATCTCCAGAACCGTTCATCTGTCTGTATGTCTGTGTGTCCATCACATATCTCCAGAACCGTTCATCTGTCTGTATGTCTGTGTGTCCATCACATATCTCCAGAACCGTTCATCTGTCTGTATGTCTGTGTGTCCTTCACATATCTCCAGAACCGTTCATCTGTCTGTATGTCTGTGTGTCCATCACATATCTCCAGGACCGTTCATCTGTCTGTAGTAAAATGTCCTCCATTTATGCTGACTTCTTTGAATTGGACGATTATGTGAAACTTGAGTTATGCTTTAAAAAAGGAACCTTCCCCACAGCAGAGTTTATTTGTAAAGCTTGGGAGAAAAGACAAAACTCTTTGTTTAGTAATTGATGTATTGCTGTCTGAGCAGTACAATGTCCTACAATCTATTTTTCTATGTATTTAAGTGCACCACTGTACATGTGTCAATGTTGTATTATTATTGTATTTTAGTGTGTGTCTTGGAAACCTGTTTGAGTTGGGCTCGACGAGAGCATGATGACACCTTAATAAATCAATCAATCAATCAATCAATCAATCAATCAATCAATCTGTATGTCTGTGTATCCTTCACATATCTCCAGAACCATTCATCTGTCTGTATGTCTGTGTGTCGTTCGAATATCTCCAGAACTGTTCGTCCCATTCAACCTTGGCGGGTGTGTTTCTGGGACCCTTGTGCAATTTGGACACATGCATAGTCATAAGCCACCTACAGGCAACAAGGCAAACCTGACATGTTTGATGAGAGTCCCGGCCTGAAGACATCTACATGCCAAGATTCAAGCATGCACGCAGAAGACCCAAGAAGTAAGCTGGGGCCAATTTAGCATGTTTATGTTGTCAAGTTAAAAGCATCTATAGTCACAGCCAGTTGGGGTGTGCGGTGCAAACCAGACTTATGTTGATTCTTGACAATAATGATAACAAGACATGAGTGAGCGTGTGCTTTCTGTGTGTTTGATGTGTCTATCTGTGACTGATACAAACGTCTCCTCCTCATTGTTCCTCTTACGTGAAAGGGGAGGGACAACTATTTACCAAGACATGACACGTATTAACACCTTAAGTGCCATAGCCGAAATAATTCGTCTTACATAATCCAGCGCTTGAGTGCCAGAGCCGAAATAACTCGTCTTACATGTTTTTTTGACGGTGGGACATCAATCAACCCCTTTTACATCTTCGAGATAACTATTTGGAGCAAGAGCATGTGTGTAATCTATTTTACCGACCACTAAGTGGCGACAGAGACCGAGAGAAGTCACAGCCACGGGACCCAAAAGCCACAAAAGCAGCCGCCTCCCGCGGAAATGGCTTGGCGATTTTACAGTCAGAAGCCCGGACACACACACACACAGAACGGACAGAGATCCCTTCCCCCCAGAGCCGCGCAGCAACGCGCGAACACACACACACACACACACACACACACACACACACACACACACACACACACACACACACACCGCGGGAGAAAGCCATTCAAGGAAATGGCGACGCGATTTTACAGTAATCCATTTCAGACTCGTCTTGCCCGACAGGCAGACAGGCAGGCAGGCAGCAGCAACGCGCTTCTGACACGCCCGCTGTTAGAGCCAGGAGGAAGGAGGAGAAGACACACGGAGGGAGGAGTTTGAATGAGAGGGGTGTTTCCTGTTGTTATGGAGGAAATTACTGTTCAAAACTATTGTTTAGAATGTCTGACGGTCTTACTGATGCCAAAAATGAATGGTTAAAGTGACTGTTTCACAAAAAGCCATTTATCTCTGAATAAATTTCCAGACGCTGAAACCATGCTGTACTCAACGGCTAATATCTACATAACTACTAACTCTGCAAACTAACTCTTTTAGACAGAGAAAGCACACATTCTATTAGTTATTTTTAGATGATTGGTGTTCATGAATTCTTAACAGAAAAGAATCCTCGGCTCTTCTAAAATGAGCCAGAATCGTCAAAAACACCCCTGGCACAACTTACCTACAGGAATGAAAACATGGCTGGCATTCAATGTGTTAAAGGGAGGTGGGTGGCTTTAGGAGGGGGGGGGTAACCCACACAGAAACACATGTACACCTGTACACATGAAGTAAGAGTGCTGAGGGACACTGAGACTGGAGAGACACTTTATCAACGCGACACAGGACACTAGAGTTAATGGACTAGCAAGAGAGAGGGCAAAGAGAGAGAGAGGGTGGGAAGGGGAGTGAGAGAGGATACATACAGGCAGACAGATGGCCAGATGTGTCCGGAGCACATCTGCTCGCTCGCCCTCCCTCCCTCCCTCCCTCCCTCTCTCTCTCTCCCATCATACACCATGACATCATGACTGATGTCTGCAGAACATTACGCTAGCATGTCCGTGAGTGTGCAACACATGAGTCTCTATGTGGCTGTGTGTGTAGTGTGTGTACGTTCTTATACAGTTAGTGTGTGTGTGTGTGTGTGTGTGTGTGTGTGTGTGTGTGTGTGTGTGTGCGCGTGTGTGTGTGTGTGTGTGTGTGTGTGTGTGTGTGTGTGTGTGAGAGAGAGAGAGATGGAGAGAGGACAGGGTTTCTGACTTAACCACACGTCCATTAACTCTCTAATGTTCTACCATGCTGAGGAAGCATCCATACTGTTAAATCAGATACATTCAAACTCCACACACCACTGACTTTATATATTTGACCTACTGTGGCTGTCAGCTCAAGTGAATCCTCTGCCTTACCTACTGCGGCGTCTCATTTCCCTCATGTCAACGACTCCAGCAGGGGAGGGAAGTAACTAAATGTGTTTCAAACAACCATCTGAATATCACACTATAAATAGGAATTAGCCTGAAATCCTTACGAATTATCCTAAAGTCCTTCTGGAGATAAGATTAAATGTATTTACTGTATTTGCCCTGAGTATTTTATAATCGGCAACAATTTTAGTAACATCTCTGCATGTGCATATAGATAGATAGAACGAAAGATAGAACGATCAATAGATAGATAGACAGACAGACAGACAGATAGATACGATAGATAGATACAGTACTGTAGATAGATAGATAGATAGATAGATAGAGATAGATAGATAGATAGATAGATAGATAGATAGATAGATAGATAGATAGATAGATAGATAGATAGATATAGATATATAGATATAGATGATACATGAACTTATGAGTAGTAATGGCACAGTCCCTTACCGAAGTCAGAATCATAGAAGAGCACAAATTTCTGCCAGCTGTACTCGGACACCACCTGCATGATGACCTCATTGAGATAGACAGGCGGGCGGACGTGTAGGGTGTAGTCGTCTGTTCCGGGGACACGACCGGTGGGCGGGCAGGTGGAGCGCGGCGTTCCGGCGGGGGAGCGCTGGATAAAGAGGTGGGGGATGTGCATGGCGTCTGCCAATGTCTGGAGGCCGCCCGCCGACATGCAGCCTATTGAACTGACCAGCGCCAGGATACCACGGTTCATCAGCTCACAGGCTGGGTGGAGGAGGAGACAGAGAGGGAGAAGAAAACAGAACACAGGCAACACATTATTCTCCCAAATATGCAAAGGCGATGTCAGCGGTCTTCATCTGAGATCATCTCAAATCTATAGCAATACCACAGACTGCAACTTACATTTTCTTTCTTTATGTATGTGTTTATTTTAGGATTAACTGATTAATTGCATCTGAGTTGTAATCATGAGCCATGTCAAACTCTATTTTCATCAAAGTAATTCTTGCAGTACAGAGTGCCCCAAGACACACATAGTTATCCGTGTTAGTCAACACAGTGCAGTGTTGAAATAAATATGGGAATGGTTTGAGTGCTATTTTTGTTTGTTTCTACATCAACTAAATTCTATTTTGAGGGGACAGAGTTGCTAATGTGACACACAACCTGCTGAGGGCTACACAGATACAGACGGATACAACTGGAGCATGTGCATATTCTGTTGTTTTTCTTTTGAATATGCCATATGGCTTAAATACATACAGATAGAGGAGACAGAGAAATTCAACGAACAGCATTCTCTTTAAATCTCTCTGTCTCGCACGCACGCACACACACACGCACACACACACACACGCACACACACACACACACACACACACACACACGCACACGCACACGCACACACACACACACACACACACACACACACACACACACACGCACACGCACGGCTCCCAGCTGCTCATGTTCGGTGAACCAGAAAGACAATGCACCTATCTTTCTCCTAACAACTTCTTTATTAATATTCCCTTCCTTCTTCTCTCTGCTCTATCCTTCTCCATCTATCCACCATCACTCCTGACTGCAGCCTTCCCCAAAAAAGCCAGCTGGGTCATTTGAAGACTGCTGCATCTTTAGACACATAATCTGGATCATTTGGGGGTATACTCGCATATGCATATTATATGCAATATAAGCCTTTAGAATTAGTATTTATTTTTCTGACAACTTTTTACTTTTACTCCCTACATTTAAACAGACATATCTACTTTATACTCCTGATGTACGACAAAACGATGTCTGTCTCTCTTGTTGCACATCAAAAACAAGACACAGAGACTAAATAAGGCGTGGCCGATGATGTCACAAATAAATCACGGATGATGTCATCAGTGATGTCACTCGAGCAATTGCATCAGTGATGTCGAGCATAGTAATGTCATTAGTGAGTGATGTCATCAGTGAGTGCAGTGATGTCACTTGAGAAATTGTGATGTCATCAGTGGGTGATGTCTTCAGTGATGTCACTCGCGCAATTGTGATGTCATCAGTGCGTGATGTCATCAGTCATCTATGTTATTATGATGTCATCATGTAATAATGTTATGATGTCATGTTATCATGTCATAATGTATGATTATGTCATAATGTCCAACCCACATTCAGTCCCTTCATAATGCCACATCAGTGATGTCATCAATCCTTCCTGGCTGAGGCTATATAAGTGGTGGAAGATGCAAGCCGGAAAGCCATAAGACGAAGGAGCCGCTGCTCGCGTACGATAATTTCCCTCCAAAAACAATAATTTGTACCCTCAAGTATGATAGATAATTCAACATTTCCCACCTGGCAACACTGATACTGCCTTCTGTTTGAGACACCGCATACAAGTCAGTACAGCGACAGATCTGAAGGAATGGCTGTTCAAGCAGGGTATGACGACACGTGGCTCTCTGATACCATCTGTGCAAGAGACCTGGACGAACTGAGGAGCCTGCTGCAGGAAGACCGCTTCAGAAGTCAGATCAATGAGCGGTGTCTTTACGGAGGTCGGTGGACCCCTCTGGGGCTCGCAGCCTGTGGGGTCATGCTGCCTGTGTGGACTACTTGATCACCCAGGGAGCACAGGTAGACCTAGTTGATCTTTACCTCACACCTCTCCACTATGCCGTGTGCTTCGGTCACCTGGACTGTGTCCGGATCCTCCTGGAAGCCGGGGCCGACCCTAACAGGTGCACAGGGATCTTATACACCCCTCTCTACAGCAGTGCTATACGCAACTGCCTGGAATGCTTCCTTCCACCTGCTGCTCCAGGCTGCTGGCGTTCTGACCCATGACATGGCTCCTCTCCTGCTGGAGGTGGTGCTGCATAACAGGTGCCAGGCGGCTTTCATCCAGCTGCTCCTGGACCACGGCACCGACCCGGCCCTGGTGAGAGAGCAGGCACAGCTGCAGGAGAGTGCGGATCCCGAGGCTCTCAGGGTCTTTCTGGAGGCCAAGAGATGTCCTGGCAGTCTGGCCCACGTGTGTCGGATCCAGATCCGCCAAGCGCTGGGGACACAATATGGCCTGAACCAAGTCCACTCCCTACCACTAACACAAGTGATGAAGGACTTCGTGCTGCACCAAAACTGACTTGAAGAACTGTCAGTTTATTTATTTTCATTTATAGATTTAGTTCTTCAGCGACTGTTTCCAACAAACCCAGGACCAGAGATTAAATACCAGCAGCATGCACCACCTGTAGCCAATCCTACTGCTATCATCCGTGTGTGTAAAAAAAAAAAACTAACCTAAACTAAACGTGTACCACTGTTCCTTCAGAGGTTGTAGTTGTCATAGACTGTGTTGCATAGTTGATTGCTCTATTGCTGGCAAAAATGTGTTAATGTAAGTCGCTTTGGATAAAAGCGTCTGCCAAATGACGTAATGTAATGTAATGTAATGTAATGTAATGTAATGTGTGTGCTCGATTCGTCTCCAGAATCCCCACCCTAGAATTGAGCTTAATATGACACGAGGATCAGTTTGCACAGAAACAGCCGGTAGAAATACTTTTTACTTTTATACTTCATTACATTTCAGAGCCTGTACTTTTTTTTTTACTTTTACTTGAGTAAACAAGTTGAATCAGTGCTTCTACTTTTACCAGAGTCTTTATTTAAAGAAGTAACTGTACTTCTACTTAAGTAAAGAATGTGTGTACTTTTCCCATCTGTGATTGTCACTTAAAGTACAGATTTTGTGTCTGCTTTATTCTGCTGTCAACAAATGCAAGGACACCTTTAAGAGTCTCAAATTATACACAATGCTAACAAAGGCAGCAATGGGCCAGCGTTTCAATAGGGGGCGCAATAGTGGCGTGAGAGATTGGGTAATGTACATGATAGAGCACATGAGACTGACATGCCAGTGAGAACAGTGTCATATGTATTCAAGCTCCTCTGTGCCTCCTTAGTACGTCTCTCAACACGTACCTGTTTGTAACCATTCCTTTTTCCTTTCCTTTGCATTTCATATTCTCCAACAAAGTGCATGAGCTGCTTACTGTGACCTACAGTAGCTTCCTTTACTGGTCAGAATGCTATGTTGGAACCATGAGTCTTAACTGTATGGCGTTGATATGTGTCCTTACTGCACTGTACAGTACGTGACTGTTACTGTCGTTTTTTCTTTCATAGTATGCACTGAGGATGGTTGCCTAAACAAAATGCTTGCCACACAGCACTTGGGAACTTTTTTGCAGTCTGGAATAAAGTGGACTTATATCTTCGAGAATAACTCTGCCATCCATTAATACTGAAAATCCAATACTTTCTGCAGTCAGAGAACGATGACTGATGCTTCTGGTTACCCCCCCCCCCCCCCCCCCCCACCACCACCACCATCCCTGCACTCCCGTGCCGTTTGGAGACTTTTCACCCTCACAAAAGCGGCCATCTGTTGAGCACAAGCCGGCCCGGCTACTGAAGCAAAGTCAAGTCAGGCCTTGAGCCTGGAGAGAAGCACAGCGGTGTTCACATGAATGACTCACCTCCAGGCTACTACTATACATAAACAATAACACATTCTAAAAGGAGTGTGTTACAGAACACCATTAAAGTGGGCTAGTATAAACAAAAAGTTTATTAAGAGTGGATTAAAAATGGCAGTATAAAAAGTGCATTGTAAAGAACGCCCTCCTCCTTGCCTGAGAGACTATGCAGTCAGTCCCTTGCTAGTTGTTTGTACTCTCCTCTCACGTCTAATATAAATGCTGCACGACTCTGAGACTCTATCAGTGCTTACTCCACCTCCTCTTCCACTCTCCATCCTTCCCGTAAGACCCCTACCTCCTACCCTCTCTCAACCCACTTATCTCCCTACTCATCCAAAACAGCCCCTCTGTGTTTACCTTTCAACCTCTCCACCCACTCCCCTGTTATCTCCCTACTCATCCTAAACAGCCCCCTCTGTGCTTACCTTTCAACCCAAATCATTCCAGGGCTCCTGTCTTGCAAGTGATTTTCCCATTTAGTTTCCTCACGGCACCACTCAATCTTAAATCGTCGGCCTTCTTCTCTCTCTGCAACCCCATTATCACGGCCGAACGTGTGCTGGAGCCGCCTAGGCACCGTGACAGAGTCACGCTCTGCTTCAGTCAAGCGTGAAAGTGTCACGCAGCGCGGCTTCCCGGCCAGCAGACGCACCGGCGCCCGGCGTGAGGAAGGCCTGCGCCGGGCCGGCCCCCTGCTCCGCCTCCCATCTCTAACCCCGAGCCATATCCAAAGCCTGACCCCAACCAAGTGGCTTTCCGTGCCTGACCCTAAGCTCTGCCCAGCATGCAGCCGGTGTCTTGAGGGAGTTTGACTGAAACAGAAGTTGACAGTAAGTAGGTTTCCATCCAAAGGTATCGCAAGTTGTAATCGAATTTTCAGAAAGTCGGCAAAAGAAAATGCGAAATAATGCGCGTTTCCAATCCGCTGCTATTATGCGAATTACAGAGCTGTCAATCACCTCGTGTTTGAGGCTGTCTGAGCTGCTGATCAGCTGCTATAGACCCGATACTTGCCCTCTCCTTCTCCCTCCCTCTCTCCTAATCCTTCTTCCCTATCTCACTTTTACTTTTTTAAATTAGTGTGAAAACACATGCACACACACACACACACACACACACACACACACACACACACACACACACACACACACACACACACAATGGTACAATGACAATGTAGAATGGCATGAAAGCTCAAATTCAAATGAGCATAGTCAGCGTCTATGATGTCACAGAGACACATCTGCCAACACTGCAGAAAGAAAGAGGAAAGAAAGAGAAAAGAAAGGAAGAGAAAATCAAGGAAGAATGTGTCCAAGAAAGGAAAACTGCGTGCGTGCATGTGTGTGTGTGTGTGTGTGTGTGTGTGTGTGTGTGTGTGTGTGTGTGTGTGTGTGTGTGTGCTGAACCTGGCACAGTATATACAAAGCCCATACTGTACAATGAGTTACCTGCTATTAGTTTTACTAGTTATATTGGTTTTTTCATATTTCAGCCATTGCTTGATTTAGATTTATTGGCTAAATATTACAAAATGTTTGATGAACTGGTGCTGTACACTACTTCCAAGATGCACAAGTCACCCCACAACAGAATGCATGTGTGGCTGTAGTAACCTTACAGTATTATGTGCTTAGAACAAGAACTACAAAAGTAGGCTATTTTTCACCACACACCTGTAGAGTAGATGCAGGTGCGTGGGAGACAATGTGGAGAAGAGACTGCTGCTGCACACTGCTCAGATTTGCAGTTAAACCTTTTTAATGCAACATTTTGCTCACCAGACATTTTGGAACATTCACCATGCATAAAGATGGGATGAATTTCTGAAGGTCTGATGACCAAATGTTTCATTAAAAGCGCCCATACTGTATCTGGGAACAGAAAAGCCCCATACACAAGAAACACATCCTGCAATGGACTCAATGAGAGCGGATCTGTCTGTGTGGATATAGTCACAGTGCTTTCAATAATCCCACTGCACAACTCACTGATAACCACTTGAATGGAATAAATCTAATTTGGGGGTAATAACTAAAAAAACACATGATCACAGCAAGACAGTCTCCAATTAATTGGCAATAAATTGTTATAAAGTAATTTTCCTTTCTATTAACAATAGCCAAAGATGATTTCAGGCGAGCAGGTTCTCATGAATTGAGGTAGAAGATTAATGAGATGAATTAATGATAAAGATATGCAGCGTATCTCATGCCTGTTGTGCACGTCTTGAATTTGCGGAATTAATTAAAGTGCAACAATATATGATTAAATATATATGATTCAGTCTCAGCATAATGCTTTGTCATATCCTTCTTAAAACCACTGAGCCATTGACTCATCTTCTAATGATATTGAGCATATGATTTGAGCATAGGGTGTGTGCGGGATGTGTGCATGCACATGTGTGTGTGAGCGCGTGTGTATTTCTCCTGCATTAAAACCGGCTTAATTTCAGAGCTGAATAAGCCAGTTATATATCATAAGCTACATTATCCATATTACATTATTCTTATTATAATGCTCATGCTAACTAGCGCTTTCCCCTGCTAGCGTAGCTGTAGCGCATTAGCTTAGCATCATCAAGGCTTTAGCAAACGGAAGGCTTTGCTAATCCCTCACTTATTAGGGCACTTTGGAGAATTAGTGCCCTCATCATCCCTTCTACATGACACACTGTTAAGTCTGCAGGGGGGCTCCAAGCACTGTAGGCTCATACAATACATGCTCTTTGCCAGTAATGACTTAAAGGGCCAGCCCAATGTTACATCACAAAGTGCGTACAAAAACACATACACTATACTTACATGATTCAAAATATGAATAAATAAAATAAGTTGTCTATGGGTGATTAAGTGAGTCAAGCTTTAAGTTCTACAGATGGATATTACTTTCCTGCACTTTGCCTGCGCATGTAAGACCGACATCTGTGCGTAGGCTGGTACACTCTGCCTGAGCACAAACAGCAGGCTTTGACTGGAAAGGCAGACATTGGCGTGTCGACAAGATAACTTCTTCAGGTATCACAGGTATCACCCACACACGCACGTGCACATGTTGGTACTGTACTGTACTGTATATCGACATGCGTGTGAGGAAGTATCTGTCTTCATCAGGCTTGGAAGCAGCATCTTTGAACATGTCTTCAGGCTTCTGAACTACTTCAGACACGCTTGATTTCTCCTGCGAGACACTTAAACAAGCTGAAATGGGACTCAGCCACTTGCAAAATGAGATAAATCAAACGCTCCTCGTGCTTTTTCATTTATTCAAAACAGATTCAGCCACTGACTTTGCCAAGTCTTGTTTGTGTGTGTCCATTTTGGATGTGTGCATGTTAGTGCATGTTAGTGTGTGTGTGTGTGTGTGTGTGTGTGTGTGTGTGTGTGTGTGTGTGTGTGTGTGTGTGTGTGTGTGTGTGTGTGTGTGCGTGTGCGTGTGCGTGTGCGTAACAACCGAAGCATGTTATTGAGCTCTCTCTCTCTACCTTGTCAGTCTGTCAGAATAAATGCAGTGCAGGCACTTCACCTGCACCCAGGTGTGACCCATTCCTCTATCTCTCTCTCTCTCTCTCTCTTTCTCTCTCACTGTCTCTCCACGCATCTCTCTCCCCACCACTACACACACTCACAATCAAACACACTTCATCACACTCTACTGCAGAGTAGACTGCGTCTCAACGGGACCGATCCACCGCCCAGGTCCTGTGGCCAAGTGTCTGAGGGTGGAAAGGAGAGGAAAGAGAGAGGGATGGGAGGCAAAGAAATCAATACCAAGATGGAGAGAACCAATGAAGGAATGTCTGTATGGTGAAGAATGGCTGCAGCTGCAGAACATGTCGTGAGTCAGTAAGACGTTGTAACGGACTTGTGTGGTAACAGACTTAAGCGGGGCGGAACAGAGCAACCCAAACCTGACTCTGTTGACTTTTGGAAACAAACCCCCATCTCATTGGTGCACTCATTCAATTTGGACCCCTAGACCCGCCCTCAAAACAGCAGTGGGGGCTGCAAAGTGGCACAGACTCACTTGTGTACTATGCGGAGTGCAGCGATTCAACGTCATATTTGAGTCTGGGGAGACAGGTGGCATAGCACCATGTGATAGTTGAAGGAGCCTTAAGTCATCTCCGACTTTCATCAACCTCTACTGGCAACTAAGGAATTGCAACATGACAGCAGTCTGAGAAAAACACCAAAGTCACAGTCTCACAATAAAGATGTGTACGCTAGCTAATTACCGCACTCTGAAGCGGTGATGTAAACAACATATTGCATAAACATATTGCATTACTGCTTTGTCTTTTTTTTGGCTTGAGAACAAAATCTCATGCAGGGCCTGGAAATCTCAGCACCTGATGAAATAATCGTTGAGGCATTGCTATTGAAAAACCATCACTGATATATTATGTCATTTTTGGGCCAGTAAAATTCTTACATATTGCTCCTTTAATCTATGGCTCACAGCCTATATTACTAGCAGGTTTTAATGAGACTGGGTGTCCAGAGCACTGCATTGGAAAAATATATCCCTGCTCTACCAATCATCTGTCCTTTCACAGAGAGGCAGTCACAGTCTAATAATAGCTAATATACAGCAGCCTATAGAACAGGTGTTCCTATTCAATAGGCCACACAGATTGTATAAGCAACAGCCGACCTCCCTATACAGTCCTTTCTTTTCTCTCCAGGAGGCGTGGACAGAAAATGTCTCATCTGTTCACGACAATTACCCCCTTTCCTTCACTGCAGGGCCAGGGACAGCTCACTATATTTAAAACATGAGAGAGACATCCCCTTATTTAAAGCTCTAACACAAGCCACAAGAGTAAGAGTAAGCCCTGACTAGCCCTGCAAAGTGTGTGCGTGTGTGTGTGCATGTGTGCATGTGTGTGAGTGTGTGTGTGTGTGTGCGCACGCGCGCATGTATGTGTGTGTGTGTGTGTGTGTGTGTGTGTGTGTGCGTGCGTGTGTGAGTGAAGAAGTGCTGCTATTCTTCAGTGTGAGACAGAGCATGCTTACTCACACTGTGCTGCCAGGCTGGAAATATACACTGCTATACTACAGTAAGTGTGCGGTGTGTGTGTGTGTGTGTGTGTGTGTGTGTGTGTGTGTGTGTGTGTGTGTGTGTGTGTGTGTGTGTGTGTGTGTGTGTGTGTGTGTGTGTGTGTGTGTGTGTGCTGATACAAACTTCTTTGGGGAATTAGAACTTGGAATTATAGCAGATAGAACTGGTAATAGATATCATGCCCTTTTCAACTTTGTTTCTCCGGGAACATTTATCATTGTAACTTCTCCACACAATCCCTTCTTATACTCTTCCTGCTATTTCCATGAACATTTAATGGCCCCCTTTGGTCCTGTCATGGAGTCATATTTAACATGGCCTGTTCCTATGTCTTCTCCTGCTTCTCATCCAAACCCTTCCTTGGTCTTTTTTCCTCTGGACCATGATAAGGCCCTCCTGGGCTCCTCACATTATTCCCTCCTCCAAGTGCCCCTCCATTCAGTAGCCTTTAAAGTCCAGCTGAAAAGGCATCCCAGAGTATTTAACTTCCCTATCGTGACGTATTTCTGAGTGAATTGTTGATTGTAGGCGGGACCAGAGCAGGACCAGAGATGGGAGGAATTTGATTTGACAACAGGGGACAAAGCGTTATAGGAGTTTGATTGGACCGTTGAAAAGTGGGTGTGTCAGAACAGACCAATATGGAGTCTGACAGCGATGAG
>NC_139631.1:13090541-13095541 GCF_964638095.1 Poromitra crassiceps | reverse complement strand
GTCAAGGCAAGTACTCTGACCCACTGAAATGACTGAAATTTAACGAGGTTAGCAGCAAATGACCACGGGCCAGATTTGAACCCGCTGCGGGAAGGACTGAGCCTTACATGGTACTGTACGCACTCTATAAATGCATGAATGTCAAACTGAAAATAATAAAAATTCATCGCTGAAACAGACTTTAGAAAGTTAAATTAATCTCACAAGAGAGTGCTCATTGGCCTTCCTCCACAGAACCCATCTTCAGGTCACATGGACAGAACTTCATTATCACATAAGAGATGAGCTGCTCTCAAATGAATATGAGATCATTTTTGAATTATTTTTAAAGTGGCTCTACACTCCAAAAAGTCATGCATGTAATATTGGCAGAAAACGAATTCTGCTTCATCACACATGGCTCTGATATGGATGAGTGAACACACATACATGCACACACACATGCACGCACGCAGGCACGCACGCACGCGCACACACACACACACACACACACACACACACACACACACACTCATACATCAAGTATTTTGCCCTCAGCGCATGTTGCGGCAGGTTCATATATCGCTGCTTAATTGAAAACGGAGGGAATAGAGCTCTTCAGTGCTCATAAACCATGACATGAGCCAGTTGGGATCTATCACACACACACACACACACACACACACACACACACACACACACACACACACACAGCTAATGTATGCCTCCAGACCCCCCGTGGAGCTGCTTGTATCAATTTCAAAAGCCTGCTGCTGGCATACGAGGCTGTGAAGGGATTTTCGACCCCCCTCCCACCAGGCCAAGGTCCAACCCGCCATGCCAGCCAGTGCCTGGTGTTCTGCCATCCCCGGCCGCCTGGCTCTGCTCTCCCTGGCCCACTCTGCTATCATCCCTCCTGGCTTTCTGATGGCTCACTGACCTTCCCAGTCCCGTCAGAATGTAGCAGAATCACTCCCCATCGTTCAGGGCAGGATGAACATCTTGTCTACCTGGAGATGAATCTCACCACATCGAATGAATGATATCCCCTCTCTTCTATTACTCACGCTCCTGCATCTTCTCCAAGCACTTCACTCTTGCATAATTGTCCTTTGATCACACAGATATTGTAAGAGCACTAAGGCGCTGACCTCTGACCTCTCTCATTATTAGTTGCTTGTCATTTTGGTCACTTGGCAATTTAGCCGTGTTGACATTCTGGATAAGAGCATCAGCTAAATGCATAACAAAGAGTCAATGCTAGTAAGGTTGATGGGATTTGCATGTCGCTGGTATGTTGAATTGTCCCATTAACAGCCAAGTACAGCCTCCTCTAGTGGTGTCCTTTCAAACGCACAGTGTGGTATCCAATCATTCTTTTGTCACATGGAAGGCCAAACGATACAAATGCACTGTTACGCTCAGATGAGGGATCTACCTCAAACTGTTGCTGCAAGTCCCCACTTAGCAGCAGTGGATTACAGAACTCAAACTCTTCAACAGAACAGAAATGTTATGAACTCCATTTGCCTTTGGAGAGATGCATTTCGAATGCCTACAGTATTACAGTATGTGTGTGTGTGTGTGTGTGTGTGTGTGTGTGTGTGTGTGTGTGTGTGTGTGTGTGTGTGGGTCTCTCAGCACGCCTATTGCAACTCTGGGGTCCCATAAGCCGATTACTATCCAACTGAACCGCAGGACACAAGGACGAGGTGTGTGGGTGGCAGGCTGAAGTCAAAGTGACACCATTGCCAGGATCTCAGCCAGACAACACAGACTGTGCAGCTTGACACTCGCACTATGGTGGAGGCAAACATCAGAAGTTATGGATAATATCACTGGTTTCACAATGCCATATAGCCTTGATAGAAGTTCAACTACAAATACCGCATTGCAGTCCCTTAGCATTGCAGTCCATTGCCCCTCCCTCTGTCTAGACAGCCCTCGAACCCTGACTCTCTACAACCTTCCTATCCCTACTGTAGCTATGGCTACAGTATAGGGACAGAATTACCTTTTTCTTTCTTTCTTTCTTTTATTATTAGCTTTTTGCACATATTTAAAAACTGAAACAGACTAAAGGAAAACAATAAAATAATGTGTGGATAGAGACAAGAAATCCTAGGCAGGCTTATTCTGGGTCTCTACCTCAGAAATGAAACAATATTAATAATAATGCATACAAAGCAAACAATATTGAATAAAAACAAGAGTAAAGAAACGAGCAAAGAAATAAATAAGGACGAGAAAAGAGTAAAGAGTAAAAAAGAAAGGGACAAAAAAAGGGAAAACAAAAGAGCAACCAAAATGAGTAAGTAGACAATTAGACAAGTAGGCAGTTTAAATGGCAGTGTGAGGTGCATTATGTAATGCATGTGGGCTATGTGTGACCTAGCCCCACCCCGACCTACACTCCTAGCCACTCCCCCTACTTGAGTCCAAATTTAATTGAGAGCCAAATTTGAAGAACTTCTGTCAAGGCATTCCTAAGATATTGCATTAACGAGCATGCATCGGACGGATGTATGTACGGACGGACGGACGTATGGACGGACAGACAACCCGAAAATGGCTCCAGACATACAAATAATTGCTAATCTGAGCAATATGGCTCGCCCACCCTGAAGCTCGCATACGCACCTCGGCCACTGCGCAGCGTTGCCCGCAGCTCGGCTGTTGCATGGCCTCGCCTGTCCTAATTGGCGCACGCACAATGTCTCCCTCTCTCTCTCCCTCAGTCTCTCTCTCTCCTCTCTCTCCTTCAGTCTCCCCCCTCTATCTCTCCTCTCTCTCCCTCTCCCCCAGTCTGTTCCCCTCTCTCTCCCTCTCCTCTCTCCCTCAGTAGCTCTCGTCTCTCTCTTTCTCTCCCTCAGTCTCTCCCCCTCTCTCCTTTCTCTCCCTCGCCTCTCTCTCAGTATCTCTCCCCCTCTCCTCTCTCTCAGTCGCTCTCATGTGTGTGTGTCACTGATGACATCATTGTGATGTCACATTATGTCACAATGCTATGTATGACATCACTGATGACATCATCACTGATGACATCATCACTGATGACATCACTGATGACATCATCAGTAATGTCATCAGTGACATCATCACTGAACTATAGCCTTGTGTGTGAGTGCATTTATGACAACTAGGGTTCTCGCGCGCTACGAGATCCCCTGTGGCTTCATGTGGAAGCATATTGGGATCTCGCACGCTATGCGGGCTCGCCCGTCCTGCAGCTTACATTCGCAGCTCGGCCGCTGCGCGGCAGCTGTGTGGCCAATGAGGCCAGCATCACTGATGATGTCACAGTGGGATTCATGACATCATGACATCACTGATGATGTCACAGTGGATTTATGACATCACTGATGATGTCACAGTGGGATTTCATCAGTGGGATATATGAGGGATTTATCACATCACTGATTATGTCACAGTGGGATTTATGACATCACTGATGATGTCACAGTGGGATTTATGACATCGCAGTGGGACAATCATAGTGGGACAGAGAAACAGACAGACAGAGCCCTAGCTCCCATTTATATACTGATGATGATGATGATGATGTCAGTGGGACAGACAGAGAAACAGAGAAACAGACAGAGCCCCGAGCTCCCCATACTGATGGCTGAGCAGACAAATCGATGTGTTGCTCGTTGCTGCCATGCATACTAAAGCTGTGTACTCAGAGCTGTTGGCACTCGAGATAAAAGCATCACCAAATGCCATGTTGCAAAGATCAGACAGGGAGGCAAGGGCCAAGCGGTGAAAAGGTTATTTGGGGTTAACACTTAGGCTACTGAACCTGTCCATGATGAAATGAGAGAGGGAGGAAAGGAGAGGCCTTTGAAGTGAACAGGAGAGCCAGACGGGGGGGGGGGGGGGGGGGGGTGGGAGTGGAGGAACACATGGCACAGAGGAGAGTGAGCGTGAGAGAGAGAGAGAGAGAGAGAGAGAGAGAGAGAGAGAGAGAGAGAGAGAGAGAGATGAATACAGACTGACCAAAATAAGACTATGACAGAAAAAGAAAAATACACAGAGAGAGACAGAGAGACAGAGACAGACTGAGAGGAAAGACAACCAAGAGTGGAAGAGACAGTAAGGAAGCACAGAGTATAGAAATGAAAACAGCAGCAGCAGTACAGACAGACAGACAGCCAGACAGACAGACAGACATGTAGATGGAGGGAGAGAGAGAGGGGGAGAAAGAGAGAGAGAGAAAGAGAGAGATCCTCTCTGGCACTACTGTTGATATAACATTCATGCCAGTGAAGCATATTGAATTGAACTAAATCACCCCCCTTCTGGCAGACAGGCAGCTCTGCAGCTCTTCCTGTCCCTCCAGGCAAAACCAAACAAAAACATATGAGCGATGTCACTGGTGCACTGCTAGTGTGTGTGAGTGTGTGCGGGCGTGTGTGTGTGTGTGTGTGTGTGTGTGTGTGTGTGTGTACGTGTGTGTGTGTGTGTGTGTGTGTGTGTGTGTGTGTGTGTGTTTAACTGTGAAGTCATTTAGAGACAGTGCATCAGGGTAAAAGAGATAGCATCAGTACACAGGTGCTCTGTGGCCTACAATAGCTTTATGAATTGCTGCTGAAATGGATCTCTATCGAGTAATAAAGTAATACACACACACACACACACACACACACACACACACACACACACACACACGGGTATGAACTACTATACACACAACACTTATGTCAGGAAATTAAACTGAGGGAAATGTTGCAGGAAATTGATGCCATCCCTCTGTCAGTTTGTCCCTCTCTCTCTCTCTCTCTCCCTCTGTCAGTTTGTCCCTCTCTCTCTCTCTCTCTCTCTCTCTCTCCCTCTGTCAGTTTGTCCCACTGAGATATATGAATGGAGAGAGTGTCCCTATCTCCTCCCTGTATGCTCTATTGAAGCCAAAATCCTGTGAGAATCAGTGAACCAGAGTCTGCGCAGTAGCTCCGTTGATTTAGAACCTCTGTGGGCTCCCCGCCCCTCTGAACTTTCTTATGTAGAGATGCTGTTTCTAGAAT
>NC_139631.1:13073041-13085541 GCF_964638095.1 Poromitra crassiceps | reverse complement strand
CCATACTGTGTGTAGTGACTACTTTTCCTTTCTCTTTACTTTTTTTGTGTGTGCTGCTGTTTCATTTCCTAAAATTAATTTGAATTTGATATGTTTACCAAAACACTGATTGGTTGTTTGTGTGACCCCCCCTGAAGAAACTAACTGACTTCTGAGTGACACTCAGCGTTTTGATTGATTGGAGTTGCTCACTGGAAACATTCCTCTGGCTGGACTGGATTATAAGTGAGCCATTTTAAATATTGTTTTGTTTTGTTATTCTGTATTGAATTCAAAATATTGTAAACCTTTTTTGTTGCTTCTCCTATTGGAATCCATGTATAATAGGATATTGTTTTCAACACTGTGAATAAAAACAACTATTTGTATAGCACCTTTCATACACTACATGCAGCTCAAAGTGCATCAATAGAAGGCAGATAAAAGGGGGGAAAGCATATAAAAGAAAACAAAATGCATTGCATAAAAAATAAAATAAAAAATAGTAAAATAGAAAGATAAAAGATCACTACAAATAATCCTATTTGTAGATGCACACTCTGAGTGAACCCATGTCTCTTTTTCCCTTTCCTTCCTGATTCTACTGATCTGATATTGACAGCAGATCTCACTGCCTAAGGCAGACCACAATCATAGATGAAATTTCCTCCATGGGGGACATAAAGTTTCACCTGCATCTGTGTTTCTCTGTCCATCCATCTGATATCTCAAAAGCTTTGGCACAGATTTGCACAAAACTCGGTACAAAGGTCAGTTATGGGCCAAGGAAGAACTGACTAACTTTTCATGTTGATTGCGTTACGGTGCAGATCGTCATAGGATACGTCAGACGTCAGTCATGAGGGGTCATTGGTTAGTTTAACTGTCAATCATAGACACCATTTTGAGTGATATGCATAGGGTTCCCCAAATACCGGCCCGCGCTGGAATTGCCTCTTTTTCTTTTTTTACACAGTGCACCTGAACGTCATTCTAATAGTCAACTTCTGTAACATTTCAGTCTGGATTCTGGAATATTTTTCAATCATCTTGATGAAATCAGGCTAATGTAAGAAATTACTGTTCAACACTGAATAAGTGTCCAAATGTTCATGTCATTCTGGCCAATTATACTCCACTTCTGTTATAATATTTCAGTCTGGAATATGGAATGTTTTTCAATAATCTTGATGACTAAAAGGCTAAAAGTAATCTCATGTGTAAGAAATGACTATTCTACATTGAGTAAGTTTGAAGTAAACATTTAAATAATTAACTGGTTTTGGATTTATTTAGTTTCAGGAGTGCATTTTTGTTCTTGTCTGACCCTCAACACAGACTTTGAGAATCTTGGGCCATTTACTGATTCGTATGCTTAAATTAACCCACTCATATTCGGGTTTATTTCAAGAAAAAAAATTTGGCTAGTGGAAATTCTAATTGGCTGGTAACTTTAAAATCTAGCAGCCATATTGGCAGGTGGTCAAAAAAGTTAATTTCAAGTCCTGCAGGGAGAGCAGGTGGTGACATAGGAGTGAGTCAGAAAAGGATCAAATGAGAGAGATAACGTATTTCAGCTCAGAGGACGATGCAAGCCAGAACTACTTCCAGGTAGGGCCGGAGAGCATTACTTAATGCTATGGTGATGCTAACAATAGCCCAAACCAAACGTTCACGCACGTTTATGGTGGTGGGCCTTGAGTGTGCTAATGAATGATACCCTACAGACTAAAACAAAGCCAAAGTAATTTAGTTTGATAATAGATCAGAGAAAACATTGAAAGCATGCACCGCAACAATTGGCCAAAAGGGGGCAGAATCTTGGGCATGGCATATCACCCAAAGGTTGTTGTCAAACAACACACCAACACCTCCCCCAAATCACAGAAAATAAAATATGGTGTTGACTTCCCTTCAGTAGTGTGTGTGTGCGTGCATGCGTGCATGCATGTGTGTGTGTGTGTGTGTGTGTGTGTGTGTGTGTGTGAGTGAGTGCGTATGTGTGTTTGTTTGTTTGTTTGTTTGTGTGTGTGTGTGTGTGTGTGTGTGTGTGTGTGTGTGTGTGTGTGTGTGTGTGTGTGTGTGTGTGTGTGTGTGTGTGTGTGTGTGTGTGTGCATATGTGCATGTCTGTTCATTCCATGTTGAATGGATATAAATTAGAGTCAGTCTCTGTCTTTTCTTCCTCCATCAGTGTTAACATCCTCATAATGTTGCTGGAGTGTAGCAGAGTGCTAGATCGATGAGCTTGATTACTATGTCCTCGCTGAAATCACACCCTTACACACACGCACGCACGCAGGCTCATGCACACACACACACACACACACACACACACACACACGGTAGTAAATAGGCTGCCTCTGGATCACCACTGATACTGGTGGCTGTGTGTTTTATGTGATGGCTGCCAGGTGACGTCTTATAGACGATTTTGCAATAAACTGCTGATTAGAAAATCGTCAGTGGCCTGTGGCAGCAGCTGGTGGGATGGTGGAACTGCGGGGAAACTGTTGTGTGGCCTTTATATCTCTAATAGCTCCCCGCTTTCTAATAGGAAAAAAAGGTTGACTGGATGGACCTGCCCAAAACACTCCATTAAACTCTGCACTGCCCTGCCCTGTCCCTTATCTGACCAATAGCATATGAGGCTATTTACACCTGGCACTAACATGTGTTTTCTGTGATCAGATTGCAATCAGATAGTGCTTGACCCCATTAGCCTGATTTCATTTACACCTGGCGTTAGCATGCATTTTGGGTGTCCTCCCTAAATGGGTGTCCTCTCAATCCGCATACAGTTGCTGTATCCGGATTGAGAGGAGACATTGCATTTACACTTGTGTTCAATGTGGTCACAATACGTCCCTGACCAACTCCGGAGGTGGTTCGGCCGATCAGATCGCAATCCGTCTTCAATGTGTCTTGGGGGCGTTTACACCTGTACTTTCGAGTGGTCAAGCACTATCCGATTGCAATCTGGTCACAGAAAACACATGTTAGTGCCAGGTGTAAATGGCCTCTCTATGTATCTGCCTTCTTCATCAGTGAAGACATGATTCTCTTCTTTTCTCCTCTCTGTTCTCACGTCTTTCCTCTCCTCCGTTTATCCCTCCTGTTCTTATCCTCTCTTCCCCCATTTTTATCTCCTGTTTTTCTCTATGCGTCTTCTCTCTACATGTGCCAGAATTGTTTCTCTCTCAAGAGCAAGCGGTTGTTCTCTGTGCACCTGTAACACCTTGTAAGCACAACTGTAGTCCTACTGTACACCATTACTCTCTCTCTATCTCACGCACACACACACACACACACACACACACACACACACACACACACACACACACACACACACACACACACACACACACACACACACAACCAATATGTACATGCATGTATGTACAGTATGTATGTATGTATGCGATTTACACACACTTTTCCATATTGTATCAGTCTGCCTTACATAAGCATAGGTAGCTATAAAGCCAGAGAGAGAGAGAGAGAGAGAGAGAGAGAGAGAGAGAGAGAGATAGCAGATAAGGACAATGCCAGAGAGCGGGTGGGTGGGTTTGAGACAGAATGACAGCAGTGTGACAATGTAGCGAGAGACGGAGCTCAACAATGCACAACAATGGGGGGGGAAAGACGGGGAAATGTGGAATAATAAAGTGAAGTCAACCAGAGACAAGACCATCTCCAAAACACAGCTTTGCTTTGAAGCCGAGTTGGAGCACAGGAAACAGAAAGACTGGGTTAAAATGTCATTTATCTATAGACATGGGCCATTTAGTATGGCCTGGATGTATATAGTGCTTTTACTGTATCCAAAGTGCTTTACAGTGAGTAGGTACATTCACCCATCCACACACACATTCATACACCGATGGCAGCAAGCTACCACGCAGGGTGCCCGGCACAGGCATCGGGAGCAATTTGGGGTTCGGTATCTTGCCCAAGGACACTTCAACATGCAGACTGGAGGAGGCGGGGATCGAACCACCGACATTTAGTCCCCTACATGGGTACATCTACAGTACAAGTCTGTAAAGCAATAATCTGACAGGATGTGTGGCGTTCTGGCAAGTTCTTCAACTCTAATTCAAAGATGATGTCCTGATAAGCCTGGATCGTGTAAGAATGTTCCCATTAATCAAATAAAATAAGATAAAATAACACTGTGAAACATGTGCATCGATGTAATACTTTAGAGATGCAAGCTGAGCCTATGATTATCTTAAACAGCGGTATAATCGCTTTTCTACGCCTTTGCTGAAAGACATCATATTGGATGAACCTGAATTTTAAGACTGAAGATTCACTTTACGTAATAGCCACAGTAAGTAACCAGATTATAAGCAAGGGATTTGTCTTACTGCAAGTATGCAGCATGGCGATCACATCAAGAGCAGAAGATACAGCTATATAGAAAACACTCACAAAACAATCACAAACATTTTAAGTGCAGTCCTTTAAAGTGACATATGATAGCGGGGCGATAAAGTCCTTATTTGGTGGGGGCTTTCGGGCCTCGTTGAAGGGGCGGATGGCAGTTGGGAAGAAACTGTCTTTGTGACAAGAGGTTCTGGTTGTGCCAGTCAGATCTCAGTCTCTTGCCAAGGGGGAGTGCCTCAAAGAGTATATTCAGAGCTGGTTCCACAGTTGTTGCTGCTGGTTCTCTTCGAGGCGTTCACCCGTGATTAGTCAGAACACTGTTGTAGTCTGACAAGTTAAACACACCAGACACTGACGTGCTGCGAATAGCTGCAAAGCACAGCCAGTTTTGTTCCAGCGCCCTAACAGCTGGTGTGAGGCACGGGGAAATGCATCACAGTTTCACTTTTAACTTTTTTTTGCTATTTGCCTTTATTGGACAGGTCAATAAACAGACAGGCAGGGAGCGAGAGAGAGAGGCAATGGCTGCAATGCACTGGGGAATGCAAAGGGCTGCGGGTCGGATTCGAACCCGGGTCGGCCACACGATAGACGGTTTTTACTTGACAACAATAACAACCATCACAACCCACCTGGATATCCGGTTTACTTCCTGTATAGATAGCTGAGCGCAGGCTGATATTCGGCTCATTAAATGTTAACGTTAGGCCGTGTCTCTGACAGAGACATTAACAAGTTAGCCTATTTGGGTCTTTATGTATTGTAGTAGTTAGTAGTTGTTGTTGTTGTTGTTGTTGATGATGTTAGTTGCCATAACAACCACCCCTGTCGGAAAGACGTGCACACGCTGGGTAGTAGGAAGCGTTGTTGTCCGGTCTGGAGCTAGCCTGAGAGGCAGATAAAAACTACATGTTACAGAGTAAGCTGACTATCAGTACGTTATTGCACACATAGGCCTATCTTTACATAAAAAAATATATATATATATAGAAATAGAAGTAGGCTATGTCAGTGTTTCCCCCTGAATAGCTGAGAAAGTGGACACTGTAAATAGTTAGCACTGTGAAGCTGATACAATTCAGGTTGCGGTAATGCAACATTTAAGGATGCCAACCGCCATAAAACACAGAAGAAGAAGCTGAGAAAAAGGAAATGCCGTGGGGTTGCAGCTGGTGAAAAGCGTCTATATACTGTAGTCGTATAGTCTTTCACGTGACGGGAAGGACTATACGCGCTCTACCAAGTGAGCCAGCGGGGAGCCCGCCCGCACAGTGTAGGCTTTTAAAATGGTCACAGCATTATAAAGGAAAATAAGGACTGAGAAGCGGAGGATAACTTCTATCTGTGTGAAGAAATAGGAGTCCTACAGAGGTCATCAATGAGCAGGGATGGAATAACAAATGGAAAAGACTGGGTCAAGAATGGACAAACAGAATGACTCATGCAGCTGTTTTGAAGTGAAATGGGGATTTGGGCTAAACATGGCTGATCCTCTGTTTGCCTATTGTTGCTTCACCCTAGATGGCCTGTTAATCTAGCTAGCAGAGACAGTGTAGCTGTTGTACAGCTTTCTCACACCCTAAATGTGCGATTGTATGTGTGTGCGTGCGTGTGTGTCTGTGTGTGTGTGTGTGTGTGTGTGTGTGTGTGTGTGTGTGCATGCGTGCGTGCGTGTGTGTGTGTCTGTGTGTGCACACACGCGCGTGTGTATGTGGGTGGAGCGGGTGGACAACCACATCACATACTAGCAAGGACACATAATTTGTTGCACCAATATCTTTGGCAGGCAGACTTTACACTTGTCACTGTGGCTGAAGTCAATATACTGTTTCAATAGAGATCAAAGAGACATATTCTGGGCTTCTACGAACACACAAATGCACAGAACACGGACACATGCAACACAAGTGACTTTATCCATAAGAAGTCATCAAGCCGAGCGACATTCTGAATTTCCGCACTCCGACGTGAGCCTGTATTCTAGCAAATTTCCATATGTACTTCTCTATCCTGCAGGCATGAACATCAAACCTCAGCAGAGGAACTCATCTCCATCAGCAGAGAGGAACTCATCTACATCAGCATTCGATTGGGCTCAGAGCGGGCCATGCCGTGATGAACAGCATCTGAAGTCCAGAAGTTGCCACCAAACATTGTAATTGTGGAAATGTCACGCCTGACAAATGCAGCAAATGAAGTGGGTTGTCAGGATTACAAGCCCGAGGACAAAAGCCAAATGTGGAAGCAGATTAAATCATATAATGAATTGCCAATCTGAGAGCTGAGTTTTGGTCCGTTATTTCTCGAGGGAAATTTAACTGAACACGCGTACTGTATTTCAGCAACACCCTGCTTTACATTGAATCCAACTATACACACACAAGGTGTTGAATTCAACACGCACAGTCGAAGGTGTGCAGTAGCTCTAACGTGAGTGAGCCAATGACCAACTCCGCTGGGGCAGTTTGGGTGGACAGTAAGTGCCTTGCTCGAGCATCCCAGAACATGGGCGACATATATACATGTATCTGCGCCTAATGAACAGAAGAATATAGGTCATGTTGTGTTATACAGTCGGCTAAAGCCCCTTTTAAATTCGCCCAAAAACCCACCAATATCCACAAACGACTGGCTTCTTCTTCAGTCTCCAGTAGTCATGGCTTTTTAGCGGATCAGCGATATAAAGAGCACACCAGCGGGAAAAGCCCCTTGAGGACAGACATGCAGGCTGAAATCAGACTTTCTTAACGGTTAATTACTTTAAATTGTCTTTACATTGTGTCCAATGGAACCCAACAGAAAAAAAGAAGATGGCCTGCAGCCTGTGACAGTGGGGGGCTTCGTGTGGGTTTTCCTCCGGGTGCTCCGGTTCCCTCCCTCCCACCATCAAAGACACAGGTTTAACACTCCTGTCAAGGCCCCTGAACAAGCAGAGACAAATGTCGTCTGAATAGGTGGACATTAAACCTGATGGAGGGGTCATGAATAATTTCAATGTAATGCTCCTAGTTCTAGGAAGGTTCCTAGTGAGACGGCCTCTGGAGCGCAGGCCAGGCTCTTTCCCTCCTGTCTGTGGCAGGGGAGCTCTCCGAGGTGCTGAACGGCGTAGAGCTCCAGCAGGCAGAGGCGGCCCGCCGCTGTCCAAGGAACCAGTCGTTCTTCTCCCCACAACAGTAACTTTCAGAGGCTGTAGCGGGCTCAGTTTTAAAACCAGAGTGAAGTTTCTGGTATCACTCTGGTTTTCTGCTAAACCACTACTTGCGCTACATAAGTAAACTCATCATGCGTGACAATTACATTAACAATCTAATTTAGTTTGAATTTTGAACTGTGTATTTAGGACATGAAGGGAAAGCCTTGGGGACACACACTTACATAAGGCCTTGGTCATGTAAGGTTGTGTATTTTAAGTAGTCATTTTACAAAGTTTTATGTGAAAATGAGAAACAATAGCCTCGTGCATGTCATGCATATTATTCATAGCACACAGATGGGAATTTATCCCTTTGTCCTTGCCTACAGCGTTTTCACTTGAGAGATGGATCAAAACAAACTACTGCGTCATGTTGAAAAATGGTAAATTCTGAGTGTGCAGATGTAGATAGACAGGCAGACACACGCACGCACGCACGCACACACACACACACACACACACACACACACACACACACACACACACACACACACACACACACACACACACACACACACACACACACACTTTTGACCCTTGTCTGAACTCTCTCTTTCCCTTTCCTCTTCTCCTTCTATACCTGCTGCACACTCCTCTCTCTCTCTCCCTCCCTCTATCTCTGAATCTCCTTTCTCTCCCACACTTGACTCAGTGGTTTCTCTCCCGCTCCTGGTGTCTGTGTCTCTCTCACCTCGCTCCTGGTGTCTGTGTCTCTCTCACCCTGCTCCTGGTGTCTGTGTCTCTCTCACCCCGGTCCTGGTGTCTGTGTCTCTCTCACCCCGCTCCTGGTGTCTGTGTCTCTCACCTCGCTCCTGGTGTATGTGTGTCTCTCACCCCGCTCCTGGTGTCTGTGTCTCTCACCCCGCTCCTGGTGTCTGTGTCTCTCACCCCGCTCCTGGTGTCTGTGTCTCTCACCCCGCTCCTGGTGTCTGTGTGTCTCTCACCCCGCTCCTGGTGTATGTGTCTCTCTCACCCCGCTCCTGGTGTCTGTGTCTCTCTCACCTCGCTCCTGGTGTCTGTGTGTCTCTCACCCCGCTCCTGGTGTATGTGTGTCTCTCACCCCGCTCCTGGTGTCTGTGTCTCTCACCTCGCTCCTGGTGTCTGTGTCTCTCTCACCTCGCTCCTGGTGTATGTGTGTCTCTCACCCCGCTCCTGGTGTCTGTGTCTCTCACCCCGCTCCTGGTGTCTGTGTCTCTCTCACCCCGCTCCTGGTGTCTGTGTCTCTCTCACCCCGCTCCTGGTGTCTGTGTCTCTCTCACCACGCTCCTGGTGTCTGTGTCTCTCACCTCGCTCCTGGTGTCTGTGTCTCTCTCACCTCGCTCCTGGTGTCTGTGTCTCTCTCACCGCGCTCCTGGTGTCTGTGTCTCTCTCACCTCGCTCCTGGTGTCTGTGTCTCTCTCACCTCGCTCCTGGTGTCTGTGTCTCTCTCACCCTGCTCCTGGGGTCTGTGTCTCTCTCATCCCGCTCCTGGTGTCTGTGTCTCTCTCACCCCGCTCCTGGTGTCTGTGTCTCTCTCACCTCGCTCCTGGTGTCTGTGTCTCTCTCACCACGCTCCTGGTGTCTGTGTCTCTCTCACCTCGCTCCTGGTGTCTGTGTCTCTCTCACCTCGCTCCTGGTGTCTGTGTCTCTCTCACCTCGCTCCTGGTGTCTGTGTCTCTCTCACCCCGCTCCTGGTGTCTGTGTCTCTCTCACCACGCTCCTGGTGTCTGTGTCTCTCTCACCTCGCTCCTGGTGTCTGTGTCTCTCTCACCTCGCTCCTGGTGTCTGTGTCTCTCTCACCACGCTCCTGGTGTCTGTGTCTCTCTCACCCCGCTCCTGGTGTCTGTGTCTCTCTCACCTCGCTCCTGGTGTCTGTGTCTCTCACCACGCTCCTGGTGTCTGTGTCTCTCTCACCCCACTCCTGGTGTCTGTGTCTCTCTCACCTCGCTCCTGGTGTCTGTGTCTCTCTCACCTCGCTCCTGGTGTCTGTGTCTCTCTCATCCCGCTCCTGGTGTATGTGTCTCTCTCACCCCGCTCCTGGTGTCTGTGTGTCTCACCTCGCTCCTGGTGTCTGTGTCTCTCTCACCTCGCTCCTGGTGTCTGTGTCTCTCTCACCACGCTCCTGGTGTATGTGTCTCTCTCACCCCGCTCCTGGTGTCTGTGTCTCTCTCACCCCACTCCTGGTGTCTGTGTCTCTCTCACCTCGCTCCTGGTGTCTGTGTCTCTCTCACCTCGCTCCTGGTGTCTGTGTCTCTCTCACCCCGCTCCTGGTGTATGTGTCTCTCTCACCCCGCTCCTGGTGTCTGTGTGTCTCACCCCGCTCCTGGTGTATGTGTCTCTCTCACCCCGCTCCTGGTGTCTGTGTCTCTCTCACCCCGCTCCTGGTGTCTGTGTCTCTCTCACCACGCTCCTGGTGTCTGTGTCTCTCTCACCTCGCTCCTGGTGTCTGTGTCTCTCTCACCTCGCTCCTGGTGTCTGTGTGTCTCTCACCTCGCTCCTGGTGTCTGTGTCTCTCTCACCTCGCTCCTGGTGTCTGTGTCTCTCTCACCTCGCTCCTGGTGTCTGTGTCTCTCTCACCACGCTCCTGGTGTCTGTGTCTCTCTCACCTCGCTCCTGGTGTCTGTGTCTCTCTCACCTCGCTCCTGGTGTCTGTGTCTCTCTCACCTCGCTCCTGGTGTCTGTGTCTCTCTCACCTCGCTCCTGGTGTCTGTGTCTCTCTCACCTCGCTCCTGGTGTCTGTGTCTCTCTCACCTCGCTCCTGGTGTCTGTGTCTCTCTCACCACGCTCCTGGTGTCTGTGTCTCTCTCACCTCGCTCCTGGTGTCTGTGTCTCTCTCACCTCGCTCCTGGTGTCTGTGTCTCTCTCACCACGCTCCTGGTGTCGGTGTCTTTCGCTTCCCGCTTCCTACAGTACCACCTGTCCTTCGCCTCACTTTAATCTCTCCTCTATAATCTCTCTCCCACACAGAGCAGCCCTCCCTGCTGCCCCGCTCTGTGCAGGAACCCAGGCAGATGCTAAGGTCTGATGCTTTAATTTGGCTGGCTGTCTGCCCTTCAATCTCTTTCATACCGATACACACCTAGTCCCATCGAAGACACCCTGATCCAATTTGGGCAACCTGGCAGCCTCTCAGACAGACAGACAGGGGTATCTGAGACTGCACACCTTCCTCTGGGCTTGTGTTTGCGAGAGTGTGTAGGCATGTTTGTCATAGTGCATTATTTGATTTGTACTGTATGTCTGCACATGCGCGTGCGCGCGCGCGCATGTGTGTGTGCGTGCATGTGTGCGTGCGTGTGTGTAGATGAGTGGGAGGGGGGGAGGGAGGGAGGGGAGAGAGGCAAAGCGGAAATTAGCTAGTACATAAACACACACACACACACACACACACACACACACACACAGAGTGCACAAACCAATTCAGTCAAAAGATGGTGTCGAAATTGACAACAACTGAAAGTGAGAGATGGGGAGGGAGAGAGAGAGAGAGAGACAGAGAGAGAGAGAGAGAGAGAGAGAGAGAGAGAGAGAGAGAGACAGACAGACAGACAGACAGACAGACAGACAGCCTGTCTTTATACAATGAGAACCCAGAGTCTGTCAGTCTGATGAGTAATACGACTCTGGGACAGCTGATATTTCGGGGGTTTTGGCGGATGTCCACACCAACACTTCTGCTTCTGTGCACGCTAGACATTGTTTACAGTCAACCAAAGAAGTGGCTGGGCGTCCGGGTAGCGTAGCGGGAAAATGCCTGCCTACCAACACGGGGTTGCAAGTTTGCATCCTCGTGTTACCGCCACGCATCCATACGGTGTCTACGGGAGGGAAGCCCGATTGAGGGTATTGTCTGGGGTCGCTGCACTAGCGCCTCCTCTGGTCGGTCGGGGCGCCTGTTCAGTTCACACTGACTGTGTGTGACTGTGTGTATATTGACCTGCTGGCTGCTGCACTGTATTGCACTATGACTGTGTTTGAATGTCTCACCACTGACCTGTTAACAGTAATATTGTACACTGTGGGGTATTGCATTGCATCTTTCTGTGTTGTGTGATTGTTGTTGTCTCATTGTATTTTGTGTGTTGTTTGCTGGTTTTTCCCCCTGGTAGCTGAGGGTTTCAAACCAGATTTCAGTTCCGTAGGGTTCGGCTGCACATTCTAAAATTATAATTAGACTCTGACTGGCACCCCAACTTCACCCCTCACCTAAGTTCTCCTTGTGTGTGTGCGCTTGTTCTTCCCACAAAATATACTTTCTAAACTGCCACAAGCTGTTGTGACCGAGACATTTCTTAAAGGGACTTTTTGTTACCTTATGAGCTTTCTCTTCCCTGTCTGAATCAAGTTTTAAGCTTGCAATGGCTGGCCTTTAAAGTCTGTGTTTTGTTTCTCAGAATATGACAGCGGAAAAAACATCTTGTCTTTTTTGGTTGTAGACATCAAGGCAGGAAGCTTGTGTTAATGGGACAGTCCTTGTCCAAAACATCACAGCAGGCAGAAATGCTCCCAGAGAAATAACATTATAGTGAAGTTAGTTTGATAGAATTACCTCCTAAAAGACTGGGATCCAATTTGGGCAGGTCGACAGACGCTCAGGGTGAGTGTGTGTGTGTGTGTGTGTGTGTGTGTGTGTGTGTGTGTGTGTGTGTGTGCGCGTGTGCGTGTGCGTGTGTGTGTGTGGTGTGTGTGTGTGTGTGTGTGTGTGTGTGTGTGAGTGTGTGTGTGTGCTGTGTGTGTGTGTGTGTGTGTGTGTGTGTGTGTGTGCGTGCATGCGCGCGTGCATATATGCTTTCGCTCCGACAGACGTATCTGTATATTTGTAATATTAAATTGAAAAACACTTTTATTTCTTTGAATGTTATTTAAAAAAAGCTTAAAATAAGCTCTCCTAAAATAAGCTCTCTCTTTTTTCCTCCAAACATGTAGTTCAGAGACTTCCTGTGCAATCTGGCCTGTCAC
>NC_139631.1:13053041-13068041 GCF_964638095.1 Poromitra crassiceps | reverse complement strand
TCCTCTCACTCTCTCCACCTTCTTTTTCTGTCCTCTCACTCTCTCCAGCTTCTTCTTCTGTCCTCTCACTCTCTCCACCTTCTTCTTCTGTCCTCTCACTCTCTCCACCTTCTTCTTCTGTCCTCTCACTCTCTCCAGCTCCTTCTTCTGTCCTCTCACTCTCTCCTTCTTCTTCTGTCCTCTCACTCTCTCCTCCTTCTTCTTCTGTCCTCTCACTCTCTCCAGCTCCTTCTTCTGTCCTCTCACTCTCTCCTTCTTCTTCTGTCCTCTCACTCTCTCCACCTTCTTTTTCTGTCCTCTCACTCTCTCCAGCTTCTTCTGTCCTCTCACTCTCTCCAGCTTCTTCTTCTGTCCTCTCACTCTCTCCACCTTCTTCTGTCCTCTCACTCTCTCCAGCTTCTTCTTCTGTCCTCTCACTCTCTCCAGCTTCTTCTTCTGTCCTCTCACTCTCTCCACCTTATTTTTCTGTCCTCTCACTCTCTCCAGCTTCTTCTGTCCTCTCACTCTCTCCAGCTTCTTCTGTCCTCTCACTCTCTCCTCCTTCTTCTTCTGTCCTCTCACTCTCTCCACCTTCTTCTGTCCTCTCACTCTCTCCTCCTTCTTCTGTCCTCTCACTCTCTCCAGCTTCTTCTTCTGTCCTCTCACTCTCTCCATCTTCTTCTTCTGTCCTCTCACTCTCTCCTCCTTCTTCTGTCCTCTCACTCTCTCCTCCTTCTTCTGTCCTCTCACTCTCTCCACCTTCTTCTTCTGTCCTCTCACTCTCTCCTCCTTCTTCTTCTGTCCTCTCCCTCTCTCCACCTTCTTCTGTCCTCTCACTCTCTCCACCTACTGTTTTCATTTCCTGTCTTCCACTCTCTCTGCCTTATTTCCTCCTCTGTCTCTCCTCCCAATGTAACGCTGCAATGTGATTTATGTGAATTTAAGTGAAAAGGATAAAAAAAAGATGCAGCAGCAAAGGCAGAAGAGAAGAGAAGAGAATAGAAGAGAAGAGAGATTGACAGAGAGAGAGAGAGAGAGAGAGAGAGAGAGAGAGAGAGAGAGAGAGAGAGAGAGAGAGAGAGAGTAGTGAATGTGTAGGGTTGATGAGTGAAGGATGAGAGGTAGAGTATTTCATTTCTCTTCCCTGGAGATGAAAGGCTGCTGTCTGCTGACTACCAAAGAGACTAATAAGATGGTGTGTGTGTGTGTGTGTGTGTGTGTGTGTGTGTGTGTGTGTGTGTGTGTGTGTGTGTGTGTGTGTGTGTGTGTGTGTGCATGTGCGTGCGCGTATGTGTGTGTGTGTGTGTGTGTGTGTGTGAGTGTGCGTGCGTGGCGTGCGCGTGCTATATACTCTTCTGACCTTTCTGTGTGTGTGTGTAATAGGTCAATGAGACCTTTCAACCAATCACCTTTATGACAGCAGCCACGTTAGCAGTCGGAACACACACACACACACACACACACACACACACACACACACACACACACACACACACACGGGGCAAATTAAACAAATGCAGGAACATGCACAGGGCACACAAAGATGAACAGAGAGAAACCGTATTCATCCATAGTTGCTATCAGCAACTGCTGATGATGATGTTTTTGAATCATGTGACTCACTAATGGTTATGTAAATGAGCTTTTGAAGGCCACTACTATCCTTCTCCTTTAGTCTGTAATGACCCACACGCATCACATGACCTACATGACTCTATATAAGAGACAGCAGCCACGTCGCCTTCATGACAAATGAGCAGGCAGAGGGAGGGGGGAGTGGAAGAGACATGAATGGGAAGAATTTTAATAAGAAGGTAGGGAGAAAGAAAGAAAGAAAGAAAAGAAAGAAAGAAAGAAAGAAAGAAAGAAAGAAAGAAAGAAAGAAAGAAAGAAAGAAAGAAAGAAAGAAAGGTCAGCAAAAGTAGAGTATAGCAAACAAATGGGAGAAATCATATAGAACAAAACAGAACAAAACCATGATGTTTTTCTCTTGTGGTCCCCCTTCTGTATTCTTACCTGTACCTGTATTCTCTCTCTCTCTCAGCCCCCAGCCACACCTCTCCTTCCATCCCACTCCATTACAGTATGTGTGTGTGTGTGTGTGTGTGTGTGTGTGTGTGTGTGTGTGTGTGTGTGTGTGTGTGTGTATTTGTGCTGAGTATATTAGCTGAATCGTCTTGTGTCTGTGTGTTTTTGCTGAGTATATGAGCTGAATATTCTTGTGTGTGTGTGTGTGTGTGTGTGTGTGTGTGTGTGTGTGTGTGTGTGTGTGTGTGTGTGTGTGTGTGTGTGTGTGTGTGTGTTGTGCTGAGTATATGAGCTGAATCCTAACAGTGTGGAAAGGATCCACTTGATCGGGTGTCTTAGTGAATACACAAGAGCTTTAATTAAAAAACAAAAACCTTGCCACACGTTGCTGCACAGAGATCAGCAGGAAGATTGTGTGTGTGTGTGTGTGTGTGTGTGTGTGTGTGTGTGTGTGTGTGTGTGTGTGTGTGTGTGTGTGTGCGCGCGCATGTGTGTGTGTGAGAGAGAGTTTGTGCATGTAATTTGTATGTATCTATGTTAATGCATTTATGTGTGTGTGTGTGTGTGTGTGTGTGTGTGTGTGTGTGTGTGTGTGTGTGTGTGTGTGTGTGTGTGTGTGTGTGTATGTGTCTGTTTACTTTGTGTGAATCCATGCGTCAAGTTCATCAGTAGCATTTTAATTATGATAACACCAAATGATAATTACTTCTATATCGCTGCGAGCATCATCATAATTCTTTAAGTTGTCAAGCGTGCATTTGCATCCATAAGGACATAATGTGTTGGCAGTAGAGAGCTGCAAACCCGAGGGTCCCCTCGCGGGCTTTTTTTTTTATGAATTGCTCCGAGCCGCCCGGGCCGGGCCGGGTTCCGGCCCGTTTCAATAATAAAATAAAATTAAGCTGTATTACTCGCTTTATTTTACACAGCAGAGTGAGACCAAGAGGAGGAGGAGCGCACAGACACGCACACACCGTCCCCACACACACACACACACACACACACACCCTCACCGTGACGTTAGTCTGCCCCACTCCAGTCCACAATCCACGTCATGACATGTTTCAGTCAGCGTGCTGTCACTGTCAGCATAAAAAACAACAACAAAACAAGCCGCGTGTGTCCGTGTCCGTGTCGTGAGAGAGAAATAAGATCGATGGACATAAAACAAAGTTTGCGATGGGAGAGTTAAACAGTCCCCACTGCAGTAGGGAAAGCTCATTTCAACCTGTTCAAAACGAACCCATCTACCATACATTGTGAGGACACTAATGTGACGTTATTCAATGCAGCTATAAATGGTAAGTCTGCTGTTTTAATTTCGATATGCTTGAGTGACATAATGTTTCAGTTTGTGGGCATTGTTGCTGTTGGCAATTAAACGATCTAACGCTTTCTCGAGACAATATGTCTGGATTTTGATAGGCCACGGTAGCGTGTGTGAGAGGGGGAGAGAGAGACAGAGAGAAAGCTGCGGTGGTTGTCTTTATAGGCAACACAGTCTAGCAACGTTTTGGACCAACAAGTTCAGCAGCACGGCAGCATGCACAGAGAGGGAGAGAGAGATGTGTCGTCTATTGTGATAGTGATGTCGGGCCTCGCAACGGGCTCGGGCCAATTAATTTCATAACTCATCCGGGCCGGGTCGGGCACGGGCCTGCATGTCACGGGCCGGGTCGGGCTCGGGCCGAGATTTCAGGCCCGCGCAGCTCTCTAGTTGGCAGTGTATTACAAACACACATGGTGATCACAGTTTCCCCCACACACTAGGCCTGCATGATATGAGGAAAATCTGCGATGTGCGATAACATTGTTCAATATAACGATGACGATAAGACTTGTGATAAATAAACAAATATTAAAGTATGCAGATTAGCTATACAGTTCCTATGTCTTTCTACTTTAATAATGCTAACATAGACCCCAAACATAGCCTATGCCCACTGAATAAAGAAATGAAATACACACTGACTCTAGCTGAAACTACACACAGCGTGTTTGGGCTTTGGCAGAGGGGCGGAGCGCACTGTTGCAAGGGAAATGTGTACGCTGGATTTACAACACAAGACAAAATGATCAGATGCTGAGTGGGAATGCATGACGCATGTAAATAAACCCACTTTTGTGATTCATTGCGTTTCAGGCAGTCTTTGCAATGTGTTTATTGTGTTTATTAAATACGATTAATTGTGCAGCCCTACCACACACACACACACACACACACACACACACACGCACGGATGCACGTCGCACGCACACACACACACACACACACACACACACACACACACACACACACACACACACACACACACACACACACACACACACACACACACACACACACACACACACACACACACACAAGCCAGGTCTCAAATTGACTCCCTCGTGACAAGAAAGTTAAAGCAGCAAGTTAGGGAGACTACACTTACACCAATCCCACACCCTTCACTCTAACGCAGGGGTGTCAAACATACGGCCCGGGGGCCAGAACCGACCCGCCAAAGGGTCCAATCTGGAGCACAGGATGACACAGGAGACGTCTTTCAATCCAATCCAATGTGGTTCCAGGAGAAATATTTAGTAGCCCATTGTATTCATGTTTTCTGTCTCTGTCTCTGTGGGGGTTTTCTTTTCTTACATTTTCTCATCTACATTATAGGTTATTAATGATTTTCTTTGTCTGGCCCACTTGAGACCAAAATGGGTTGCATGTGGCCCATTAACTAAAATTAGTTTGACAACCCTGCGTGGCGGCCTCTAGTGGCCAAACAAATGTTACCTTCTAACAATTTCAAAGTCGTTTTTGTGAAACTACATCATCTTTGGGCTGTAGACGAACATCACTATGTCAAATGGTTTTGTGAGACTGGGTTGCGCCGACGCACGCACGCACGCACACACGCACACACGACTTGGCATCGATTCAATGCAAATGTTCCATCTTTCCTTTTCCTTTAGATCCCTGAGAGGGAGGTTGTCCTTAGTGTGATTAAAATGATCAAGGGAAGTTGATGTTTTGATGTAACAGGTTTGATTCCATAACATCCAGAGCAAGAGAACAGAGGGGAGGGGAACAGAGGGGAGGGGAACAGAGCAGAAGAGGGCAATTAAAAAGAATAAGCGGGGCAGACCGAGGAAAAGACAAGGCCATTAAGGCAGCAGTGGGAGAGAAAGGAGATAGGACCCAATAGAGCTGTCTCCCTTCCCCTAATGAAAATTTAGCTTGCTAGCTAGCTCGCCTCCTCATCATCTAGGAACAAAACCCCTGTCTACAGCTTATTTCTCCCACTCTCTCTAACTCACAATTATTTTCTTGCATTTCAGTAAACGTATTTATGCTACTGTCTCTGTCTCTTCATCCATGCCCCAAATGATTCCCGTCCTCTGCCTTTTCGGAAAGCAGGTAATGAGATTGCCTGGAGGCAGTGGCAGAGCAGTAGGGTCGACCATGAAGGGCTGCAGGCCTTTTCATTCCATGGGGAGAATATAAAGTAGAGATGTCTCCTTCTTCTTCTTCTCTCTCTCTTTAATTCCACGTCTCTCGTATGCGTTCTCTCTCTCACGTTCACACCCGCCCACTCGAGCATGATAAATGTCCCTCTGCCTTGTCTGCACTGCAGTCAAATGGTGGACAGCTTGCCTGTTTTGCCTGTATGAGTGGTGGAGAGAACCTGGGCTCATGCAGCGTCACATATTTCTGAGATTGTATCAAAGCATTTAAGGTCTCGACTCACACACACACACATGCACGCGCACCCACATGCACACGCATATATATATATACACACACACACTTATATATATACGGTATATAAGTGTATATATATCTAAGTGTATATATATATACAGTATATATATATATATATATTTTTTTTTCATTTTGTTTGCGAAGGAGGTTTATCTCCGACAGTAGGAAACAGTTGTTTATTTGCCTCGTCAGTCATTTAAAATGTACAAATTTGGCGTCATGTTTCACAAAGCAGAATAAAAAAATTATAAAACGGCTCACCCCCAAGTAAAGTCTGTGTGGGAAACACTGAACTTTTAACTTGTCCAGTGGGACAAGTTAATGTCTCTTCCACTTGTCCTACAAAAAAAAATCCACTTGTCCCGGACATGCGGACAAAGCGGAAAAAAATTCAGAGGAAAAGAGAATAATCGTCTTTATCTGAATGGCAAACCTCTGGAATGACTGCAATAAATGCATACAAAAATATGTTGGTGCAGAAAACAAGAAAAGTACATTAAGAAATTGTGTATTTTCTTGCATGATTGTGCAAGTTAAGGCATTTCAACTCAAAATTAGGACATTTTGGAATAATGTCTGCATGCACGCTTTCAAATCAACCTTTCCCCAGGTTTGCCATTGGAAAATGTCACTGGCTTGAGGTGACAGGGATTCATATTAGCAATGTTCTACTGCATCATGTTTTGTTGATCATGGAACATTCCCTGGTCTGGATCTGCTAGTATATGTTTTTCATGTTGACAATACTAATGAGACCATGGTGCCATCAAAGTTGGCGGAGGAAGCATAACAAATCTCAGATTTGCAGATGACATAGACCTCATAGCCGGATGCAAGGAGGAACTAGCAGACGTCTAGACACAACAGCACAGAGATATGGGATGGAGATAAGCGGGGAGAAAAGTAAAGTGATGGTAACATCTCAGGTGACTGATGAGGAACAGCATGTGGTGAAAGCTTAGGTAGGACATTTTGTATTCCTCGGGTCTATGTTGAACCAGCAGTGCACCTCGGACTCAGAAGTGAGGAGAAGACTAGCCATTGCTACCAGTCAGATTGTGAAACTAAATAAGTTATGGAGCAGCAAAAACATTTAACTTCCCACAAAAGTCAAACTTATGCACTCACTGATTACATCCGTTGCTCTATATGGATGCGAAAACTGGACATACAACACATTCATTGAAAAGAGAATAAATGCTTTCGAAATGCGATGCTACAGGAGGATCCTAGGAGTGAGATGGAAACTGCAAGACAGAGAAAGTTACAGTGGACAGGGAATGCTACAATGCATTGTGGACAGGGAATGCTACAATGCATTGTGGACAGGGAATGCTACATTGCATTGTGCACAGGGAATGCTACAATGCATTGTGGACAGGGAATGCTACATTGCATTGTGGACAGGGAATGCTACAATGCATTGTGGACAGGGAATGCTACATTGCATTGTGGACAGGGAATGCTACATTGCATTGTGGACAGGGAATGCTACAATGCATTGTGGACAGGGAATGCTACATTGCATTGTGGACAGGGAATGCTACATTGCATTGTGGACAGGGAATGCTACATTGCATTGTGGACAGGGAATGCTACATTGCATTGTGGACAGGGAATGCTACATTGCATTGTGCACAGGGAATGCTACATTGCATTGTGGACAGGGAATGCTACATTGCATTGTGCACAGGGAATGCTACATTGCATTGTGCACAGGGAATGCTACATTGCATTGTGCACAGGAAATGCTACATTGCATTGTGCACAGGGAATGCTACATTGCATTGTGGACAGGAAATGCTACATGGCATTGTGCACAGGGAATGCTACATTGCATTGTGGACAGGAAATGCTACATGGCATTGTGCACAGGGAATGCTACATTGCATTGTGCACAGGGAATGCTACATTGCATTGTGCACAGGGAATGCTACATTGCATTGTGCACAGGGAATGCTACATTGCATTGTGGACAGGAAATTCTTCTTGCTAAAAAGGAAAGGAAAAGTTTCATGCCTGCAGCAGCTGCCTCTCAAAGCATCATCTGTAAGGCCGGCCCTGGAGAGTGTTGCTGCCATATGGTCTAAAATGCTGTTAAAGAGGCCTTAAAACCCTGCCAAGAAACAGTTCAGGGGGAAACAGAGGTGCACGCACGCACGCACACGCACGCATGTGTGTGTGTGTGCACACACGCACGCACACGCGCACACACGCACACACACTCCTACTTGTACTGCACACACACACACACACACACACACACACACACACACACACACTCTCCTACTTGCACTGTGCTGAGAGCCCTGTTATCCTCTCACTCAAAGCGCATGCCGGCCATGTTCCCTCACCTCCCCCCCCCCACATATACACTCCTCGCCCCACACCTTGCCTCCTCTGCCCTGGCTTGTTCAGCACCCCTCGTCTCCCCCCCTCCCTCTTTACCTCCTCTTTGGCTTGCCTCTCTCTGGCTCCTGGCATACACACTCTGCCAACTCGCTCTCTCTGATCTCACAGGGGAGCTCTCCTGTCCTGCTACTATTCCTCCTCACACAGCGTATTCTCCCTGCTTCAGGCCCTTCCTCTCTCTCTCTCTCTCTCTTTACATCACAGTCAGGAAATACCCTAGGAACCCCAGCACCCCCCCCCCCCCCCCTCTCTCCCACCCTCTCTCCATTCTTTCTCTCTCTCTCTGTCCGGCATTTTATTCTCTTTATTCTCTGCACGCTCTCTCTCTCTCTCTGCTCGTATACTTCTCTCTCGCCGTACAAGAAAAACACTTCTGTCTCCATTACTCTATGTTCCCCCGTCTATTCTCTTCTCCTCCATACTCTCTTTCTCTCTCTGACTCTATCTCTCTCTCTCTCTCTCTGACTCCCTCTCTCCCACCCCCTTTAACGGACAATCTGCTTCTCACAGAGAGGCAGAAGTTTCCTCTCCCTTTGCATCCAACATCTTTGATCGTGTCTTCCCCCCCCCCGTGTATTGTTTGTATGGCTCTCTCTCTCTCTCTCTCTCTCTCTCTCTCTCTCTCTCTCTCTCTCTCTCTCTCTGTGTGTCTCTCTCTCCAACCTCAGCACTCCATCTATTTGTCTGTCTCGTTCACACAGAGTAGCCACCACAGTGTGGACTCAAGTCATTCCCTCACGCCTCAGCAGGCATGGATCCCTTAACACTGTCTTGATCTCTCCATCAAACACCATCACACTGTGACTGATCTGCTGCACTGTGTTTCCCCACTTCACCCTAACCCTTTCTCCCTGGCTTCCTTCCGTCCTGTCATCCCACCGCCCTTCTGGCCTTGGCTCAGGGGTCCTACACATTTTCCTATTACTGCAACAACAACACAAATCCAGAGCTTGATTGGTTTAGATAGAAGATTTTGTCTAGTGTTCAATATGATTTACGCAGATAGACATTTTGCGTCTCACAGGATATGTGAGATGATTGGCAGGGTTCCCACGCTTTCCATTTTCAAATTCAGTATTTTCTCCAGACCCTGGGTTCTTGACTGGATTCGATTTTGGTTGTTTTTTGATGTAATGCATGCTGACAGCGGTTTGGTAATAAGAGCATCCCTCTGTCTGAACGTTATTCGTCACTTCAACAAAAACTGTGCACTCAAAGTGGGTCTACAACAAGACAAAAGCTACAAGTGGATTGTCGCACCTGAACCACATTTTCCATATACTTTCAAATTGCCAAACTATTATAGATCTGGAAATGATCCAATTAATCTTTAACAATTTTCCAGACTTTCCAGACCTGCATAGGAACCCTGCTCTCTCATATCCACTGACTGACTTAAGGTTGATTTAAGGTAGGGCACTCAACATTTTTTATAAGTGTAAGTAAGTCTCAACAGAAATAAAAGAGTCACATGATGTTTGTAATTCATACTTAGGAGAAAGGTTTCAGTGGTCTCCATGGTAACAGCAACCCCCCTCCTCCCAGCAACAGCATCTCTCCCTCGGCTTCACTCCGCGGAGGAACGATTTGTTTCCTGATGTAACATGTCTGCCTTTCTCTGAGTTCAGATCAGTGTAAAAACATCTTGCCTGAGTCCTAAAGGCAAAACAGAACCACGGGCCCTCCTCTCTTTATCTCCCTGCATTGGTTTTGACAGACAGCTGCACGCTGCTCTTTTCAGAGAACCTCTCCGCTCCTCCAGACCTCCACTCCTCCCACACCGAGCCCTGTCTGTTGTCCACGGGGCAGGCAGCTTCTAGCCTGGGTAAACCCAGCCCCCAGTGACCTGCTCTCAGACCTCAGGTCACGTGGGGGCTGGGTTTACCTAGGCTAGGCAGCTTCTGCCCAGGGCAGGCTGGCTGAGAGACACCGCTACACTGACGGAACTCTCTCTCTCTAGCCAATCGCATTGTGTGGCAAAATATGACGGTGTCCGCGACATAACAACATGCTCCAGGTAGAAAACGAAAGAAAAGTGTCTCTGTCTGTAAAGACGTCTGTGGAGAAACAGCTGTGTCAAGAGACAAATCATAAATGACTGTTAGGCTTTACATCCTGACTGCCCTTCCTTCCATTCTCTGTGTCAGAAAGCTGTCTTCCTCTCATCAGTCACACACTGCTATGTGCTTCATTTAGTTGATACGAGGGATCAGCCGAGCAGCATTTTGGTCAACAAACCGTGTCACTGGGTGGCAACGGCAATGGAACCCTATGGAGCCTGAGTTTGAGTGTCTGACTCTAGCCGGCTGACCCTGTTTACATTTTAAAAACTGCGACAGTTCACACAACTTTAACACGACATGCATATATTATACATCAAACTCTTGAGCTCATTCTGCTCTCACTCAGAATGTCAAAATATAAGCGATGTTTTTACAGCGACTTTTTACCCCTATCAGGACTCTAAGCCTATATCATCTGGCAGGGGGACAAGCAATGGAAATCAGTCCTGTGACTGCAATTGTCGTGCATTTACATTTTTTTTTTAAATGTTCATTAATGTACACCTGTCCCCTATCGAACAAATAAACAAATTGAATTGAATTGAATTGATGTGATGGTTTTTGAGATATTAACGTTTGTTTGGCACAACTCATACTAACTGTTCCGCATTTCTGGGTGGCAGTGACGTCACGCTGATTCGTCCTATAATGAATAATAATACATAATAATATTTTGTTATTTCCGTGAAACCTGTGTGGTCTCGTCCTGGGCCTGGGCTGTGACCAAATGGAGGCTCATCATTAAATTTGGTTGACATTGGCTCAATAGGGATGACAGTCATAACCTACTGTAGTGAGGTTGTGTTGTTTGTGCCTGTCTTTTGCAGAGTGTGCAGCAGGTAGGCTATCAAGGCATATTTGGGGAGATTCACGCACATACAGTAAGTTGTTTGTGGTGGATTGCAACATGCACACTTGGCACAGTGTCATGTCTCTCTCCTCCCTCCCTCCCTCCCTCCCTCTCACTCTTGCAACACTGCAGTGAGGCCGCTTGTCATTCTCTCTGCTCAACATGCATTTCCTGCCTGCCTCTCACTCGCCTCCACGCTCATCTTAGCTCTCCTCTTCAGCAGCTTTCTAATATCCTCCCTTTGTGGCCTGTTCACACTGGGCTGAGTCTGACTGACCTTCTGTCTGTGCTTAGCATGAGACGCTGCTTTCCCGGTGCCATGGCACAAGTCCGATACCTCACGAGTCCGACACCTCACGAGTCCGAAAAAAGAGGCTAACTTCCCCCAGACCCTAACCCAAAACCTAACCTCTCCCACCCCCACGCCTAAACCTAACCTCCCCCAGACCCTAACCCAAAACCTAACCTCTCCCACCCCCCACGCCTAAACCTAACCTCCCCCAGACCCTAACCCAAAACCATGAGGTGTCGGACTCGTGAGGTATTGGACTCGTGAGGTATCGGACTAGGGGGCAGTCCCCGCTTTCCCTGCCTCCCCCCTCACTCCTTTGCTCTCCTCGCCTTTTGTACACGTTCATGCTCAGCTGGCCTCCCATCTCCGGTAGTTCCCACTTTCTCCCCTCATGGCCACCAGAGAGCAGAATGCTTCACACTGAGCTGTTTCCGCTAGTTCCCACCAGAGAGCAGAACGCTTCACACTGAGCTGTCTCCTGCCCCCTTGCAAATTGTCCTTCCTTCTATGCCTCCCTCCTTTCTTCAATCCTCATTCCAAGAGAGAGCTGAATTACACTTCCAACAGTGCATGGTAAGGGGACAGACAGTGCATGGTAAGGGGAAAGACAGTGCATGGTAAGGGGACAGACAGTGCATGGTAAGGGGACAGACAGTGCATGGTAAGGGGACAGACAGTGCATGGTAAGGGGACAGACAGTGCATGGTAAGGGGACAGACAGTGCATGGTAAGGGGAAAGACAGTGCATGGTAAGGGGACAGACAGTGCATGGTAAGGGGACAGACAGTGCATGGTAAGGGGACAGACAGTGCATGGTAAGGGGACAGACAGTGCATGGTAAGGGGACAGACAGTGCATAGGGGACCAGTGATGTTCCAGCAACCTCCACAAACAGTCTTTCACTCCATCCCTCCATATCAGCCCCTGCCCCCCCCCCCCCCCCCCCCCTCTCTCTCTCTCTCTCTCTCTCTCTCTCTCTCTCTCTCTCTCTCTCTCTCTCTCTCTCTCTCTCTCTCTCTCTCTCTCTCTCTCTCTCTCTCTCTCTCTCTCTCTCTCTCTCTCTCTACACACTTTGTTTCACCACAAAGTTAAAACATGACCTCCATAATTTGAGTAAAATCAATGATGGCAGAATTACCTGAAAATAATTACATCCTTTCCTTCCATTCAAAAAAACTGCCGATATACCCTTGAGGCATATACTGTGTAGGTGCTTCCATATATTGCTCCGATTGAGCTGCTCAACAATTGAAAACCATGGTTGTACTGGGCAGGTCCCCCCAGGCCATTGCTGTACAAGTAAGAAATCACTGTTAAGGCCAATGTCCACTGCCTGCGGCGTGTGTGTATTCTGTCTCTGTGGCGGTCTCGTCACATTGGAGTTTTGAATGTATTTTTTATTTTGTTTACTTCAGTTATGTGTCAGTCATCCACCTGACCATCCAGCACGCATGGATCGTTTATTCATCCACTAGCAATAATACAGCAGCTAGCTGACTAACATGCTCAATGCTAGCATGTACAGCTAATGATAGCTTCATGCGGTAGTGCTCACTGCATAGAGCTAGACTGAATGGCTAGGCAGGAATCATGAGGTTTATGGTCTGCTGCAGATTGGAAGTTGGAAACCGTCATTAATGTTTTGGTTTCACCCGTGTTCACCCTGACTTTTAGACACAAAATGGCTGCTGTGAAAAGGGCCCGTTGTGATTTATGTTCACTAGAGTTTGTTTGTAGTCCACAGCAGTCACTACATCATCACATACTGATTATCTATGTCTTTATTGTGTAATAGATAAATCAACAATTCAAAATAGTGCATACTTCACAGATACAGCCGGGGCTGTGCAAAATTGACCAGAAGCGGGAAAACGAACAGACCGTCACAAAATGCCATGTGCTCCTGCTTGGCTCTGTGTCGGCTCTGACTCACACATCTAACAAATAAATAAATAAACTGATCAGAAGTGACGGTCGGATCTACCAGGGCAACCTGCTCAGCATTAAGGGGCCCTATTTCTTTATATTGTTTTTTTCCGGGCTCATGTCGGGCTCCACAGAACTATGACACAAAGCTAAGACCAGTCTGAATGAAATAAAAATGGTTTCCAAGAAGACGATTGATTGTGGTCAGCCATTAATTTTTCCATAGACATTTCGTAAAATGCTTATAAAAAAAGTTGTACATGGTCAAACATAGCGATTCAGTTCTATTTAGAATCAGGAGAGACTTATAAAATGTCACTTGGACAATAAAAAGCTGACTTTATTTAATACTTTATTTTAAACCTTTTTTGTGTGAAATGCTAGATGGAGGGGGGGGGGGGGGTGCTGATAAGTTGGCCTTGTCAAAAGTGTGTCTTTAGCCAGGGTTAAATGTTTGGGTAATCACTGTATTAAAAGCAGAGTGTTGGCTAAAACCTTGAGTCCAGGCTCCTGCTGTGAAGCAGTGCTCTGCAACTAACACAACTGAAGTGCTTTCAGGAACTCAGGTAACAAGGCGGAATAATTCACACTAAGAAGGTTTCCAACAATTCAGTGTATGTGAATATATAGTACTGCATGTGCGATTGTGTGTGTGTGTGTGTGTGTGTGTGTGTGTGTGTGTGTGCCCTCCTACAAATGTGCTGAGTACTGTCTGACATAAAGCCAGTTGTAACAGACCATTCACCTCATTCATAATTCAGCAGATGGCTGTGTCCATGAAGTTGTGCTGTCTGCAGAACAAAGGGGAAAAGAGACAGAGAGAAGGGCAGCAGAGGACAGCGGCTGTGTGTGTGTGTGTGTGTGTGTGTGTGTGTGTGTGTGTGTGTGTGTGTGCGCGTGCGTGCCTGCGTGCGTGCGTGCGTGCGTGCGTGCGTGTGTGCTTGCGTGCATCCATGTTTCTGTGTGTGTGCGCACATACCCATGTGCAAGTATGCATATAGCCCTATGTCCCAGTGCAGGAGTCAGTCATTGTAACAAGACTAATGGTTGACTGAGACGGAAGTCAATTTCCTTTCCAAAGAACAAGTGAGAGGAAACTGGCTTGATGGCCTGTATCTCTCTCTCTCTTTCTGTCTCTCCATTTCTCTCTCTCTTTCTGTCTCTGTTTCTCTCCCTCTCTCTCCCCCTCTCTCGCTCTCTGGGGTCTACTCTTGCAGATTATTATTGTGGATCCACCCCTTTCTGCTCTGCTGGGAGCTCACACGAAAATAATCCCTTCTCCCACAAGCAGTGAATGGAATCCAAAGTTAAACAAAGCTAATTAAAAAGGGCAGGTTGACTGAGGTAGCAGAATAGCAGGGCTGATTTGTGGTGTATGAAAGACAACAATCAGTTAAAGGACAATTGCAGAGTAATTAAAGACCCTGGCAAGCAAAATGCACCAAAACCTTCCAACTGTGTAATTTAGGGTCTTATGTGACTAATTGTAAGCATGAAAAAGTGGGAGACATTAGTTTCAACCCAAATCCTAAATATTGCAATTTCGCTGTTTTCACTGTTTTCTGAGGCTGGGGTTGAAGTGGGCGGTGATTGGCCGTCATTATCTCCCATTTTTTTCCTGTCATAAAACACTCCACGAATCATAGAGAAGCTCTCAGTTGTCTGTCACAGCTGAGATTTTTAAAATCCTGCTTCG
>NC_139631.1:13028041-13048041 GCF_964638095.1 Poromitra crassiceps | reverse complement strand
ACAGTGTAGCAGTGTTGTGCATACTGTATTTTCTGGGTGTTTTGTGGGGTTTATGCTGAAACGATTCAAAACTGAAGCATCAGCAGATCACAGTGGGAACATCTCGCTGTTACTCATCTCAGAGGGATCTTATACGGAGACGACTTTCTTTGAAAACCCCACTTGCTTGAGCAGCTGTTTTTTCTTCTTCATTTCCTGCCATCCGTATCTGTACACTGTATATCCATCGATCGATCTCTCCCTTCATCCCTCTTTTCCCCCATCACTCATCCCGCCATCCCTCCATCCATTTAGCCCTTTTTCCTCTGTAAGGCACATGTGTGGAGCTCCTTGAGAGTCCCTAGATCTCCAATCCAATCCATCCATCAATCTATGCACACCAATCTATCCATCTACTGTATCCATCTATCCATCTTTGAGCAGTTTTTTTTCCTTAGATCCCTTGTAGGCCGATCTTTTCCCGGAACGAGCCTATGGATGAACTACAGTATGGGTGAAGGATTAATGCTCTACGGTAATGATTTTTCTAACCCTGCATTTTCCCACCCAGCCATCCATCCATCTGTTCCCCGCTCTCCACATCCTGCTATCGTGTTGCTTCAACCTCTCCAATCCTTCATTTTTATATCTTTTCATTTTTCACCCCTCCATCGCCCATTGTTGTTTTGTTTGGGCGCGCGCGCATGTGTGTGTGTCTGTGTGTGTGTGTGTGTGTGTGTAGTGTGAAAAAAGGGGGGAGGAACAGAACGGACCAAGGGGGCAGGCTTCCTTTGTGGCAAAGCGGAAGTACTAAAACTTGCAGTTCCTCGAATGGCCACATGAGGCTGGCTGCAAGAGGGAGTCAATCCCCATTCACCCCGTGTTAAAATGCCCGTCTTTACAGCAGGAATATACATGTTTACAGACTGGTAAAAAAAAAAACTGTTTTGGTAATCTAATTTCACCTTTCATGACAGCTGTACAGGGAGTGAATTTTTGTATAACTCACCCATTTAGAGTAAATTGATGATAGAGCAGACTATGTTTTGGGCGTGATTGACAGGTCACCTGTCCAGTGAGCACGCAGCTTGCCGATCACGTACCAATAGCAGGCAGAGCTGCGGCTCTGTGGGAAACCCCCGGTCTCACGCTGTCCCGTGCGAGCTGCACAAAAACCAAGATGGCAGCAGCTAAAATGCCAAACTGCAGGCCTCGAAATGAGAGTCCACAAACCAGTGGGTGACGTCACACACACACACACACACACACACACACACACACACACACACACACACACACACACACACACACACACACACACACAGACACACACACAGACACACACACACACACACACACACACTCTCCATCCATCTCTGTTTACAGTCTATGGGCAAGACATGGACAAGAGGCCACAGGATGAGAAGACCTGCAGAGGGCAAAAGGTGGTCAAACCGGTGAAAGATGAAAGTGTGTTGAGCGGTTATTGATAGCGGCTCTGGCATGCAGGATGCTGACTCTTGTCACCAACAGGCGGCCTCCAATAGCCAATAACTGCCTTCTTAATACACCGAACACATCACAAATTATCTCTCGCTCTGTAATCGTTCATAGCTTTGACAGACCACTGATACCCCGCTAGATATAGCACAGTCAGCAGCAGATCAAACCAACCCCCCATTCTCTCTCTCTCTCCCCTTCACACACACACACATGCACACACACACGCACACACACAGACACGGACACACACACACACACACATGCACACACACAGGATGTATTCCCGTATTTCCATCAATCTATCAACCACCACAATCTCTTTGTCCTCACCACAGGGTTATTTTGTAGCATAATGGTTGTGTGTGTGTGTGTGTGTGTGTGTGTGTGTGTGTGTGTGTGTGTGTGTGTGTGTGTGTGTGTGTGTGTGTGTGTGTGTGTGTGTGTGTGTGTGTGTCTCGCTACGTATACTGTAGAAAAGGAGCCATGGTGTCAGCTTAACGCCTGAGTAAAATATCCAGTGTGGGAAGGCGAGTAAGTGGTCTAAAGTGCCTCAGTTTACCAGCGAGACAAACACCTCAACACAGGTCACCCAATACCCCAATTATTATATACATTTCCCGTGTGTGTGAGATGGTTCATGAACCATGGGGCCAAGCCAAATGTCAAAAATGCACTGGAGATGCCTGCAGTATTCTACCAGTTTCCACTCAATTCCTTAACAGCTGACATTTTGGAGATATCATCAGTAAATATGGCTCAGATAGCCATAAAATATTGTATATTTTATTTGTTATAGCCTATATTTTATCGTTGTCCTGTTATGTGTGTTTTGTCTTTGTTTATCTGTGTTGTGCTGCAAGCCGCATTTCCCAGCAGGGCAGTAAAGAACTGAACTGAACTGAAGATAGAGAGACCCTTATATATCTCAAAGTGCTGCTGCCATATCAATGGCGGCTCCAGAGATACAATCGTATGTGCTTTACTGGATCTGTCGTTGAATATTTCATGGCATTCTTAATGTGACAAGATTCCAAGTGAATATAAAACAAAAGACATGTAGATAGAGCTGCGTGGGTGTATTAGCCTATATTAGCTCTTATCAGGGCTCTAAACCAGAAGATATCTCCCATCTCTCTTGGTTTAGAGGCCTTTCGCTCTGTTGATTTTCCCATAGAGCTTTTTTTCTCTGCCTACAGCACCGTCTCTAGAGATGACTTACCTTCGCTGGGCACTGAGTGAAGACGGGTTATGAAGGATGAAAGCCTTTTCTCCAATTGTTGGGGGTGTGTGGTAGACCCACACGTTTGTATTAAATCCACTTTATTGCAGTACATATATATTTATATATATATATATATATATATATATATATATATATATATATATATATATATATATATATATATATATATATATATACATATATATATACTGTATATATATATATATATACTTTCTCAAGTGTCATGCATGTGTGTGGGGGTGCGTGCGTGTGTGTGTGTGCACGTGTGTGTGTGTGCCCTCTGACAGAGATATGTGCTGAGTACCCTCTGACACAAAGCAAGTTGTAACAGACCATTCACCTCATTCATAATTCAGCCCGTCGGCTGAACCAGCTAGTCAGCTGAATTATGAATGTGTGTGTGTGTGTGTGTGTAACAGTTGGCTTTGCTTTTGCACATTAGCCCTGTCTGTTTACAGAGAGGTCAACGCTTCATGTGTAGAGTCTACAATTCTCTTTCGTTCTCTTTTTACTTATTCTCACTCCTCGTCTGCATCCTGCTGTATTCCACAGTTAAAGGTATAATACGTAATTTTCTGCCGCTATGGGACTCAAGCTCAAAACAATAACAAAAGACGGGGTGTGATGATGAAATAGCTAGTGTGGTATCCTGAGAGTTGTTGTCTTCACCGCCATTGCCATTCTCATTTGGGTTAGGACTAGAAATTAGCGCTTGGAAGAACGGTTCTAGAGATAAACCGCTTTTTGTGTTGCCAGTAGGCGGCGCTATTACTATGCACGTATCCAAAATTGGACACCACACTCTGTCGGCTTCCCGGCAGCGCACTTCCCAAGTTTGAAGTCGATTGGATTAAGGGTTCTAGAGATAAACCGCTTTTTGTGTTGGCAGTAGATGGTGCTATGACTATGCACTTGTCCAAAATTCAGCACTGCACTCTGTCGGGTTCCCGGCACCGAACTCCTCAAGTCGATCGGATGAACGGTTCTCAAGATAAACCACTTTTTGAGTGGCCAGTAGGTGGCACTATGACTATCCGCGTGTCCGAAATTAGTCGAATTATACTGAATGAAGCAGTTTGTTAAAACCCATCGTTTTAACACATCAGCGCGCTGAGCTGTTTGCTCGACTTCTATAATAACTTAAGATCCAGACAGCTGATTATTAAAATCCTTCGCCCGGTTAAAATATATTATTACAGTAAAAACGACCAATATCTAAAAAGTGACGGGGACGTGACATGAAAAAGTAAGAAAATAGTTGGCTGATCGTGTGTGCCTGGGCTGGACTATCAGCTAAATTCTAACTTTGCTGAATGGATAGAACGGGGGTTTTTACCCCACCCTGACCACGCCCCCAGCCAGGCTGAGCCAGCTAACCCAGCGTCTATTGTGGGCGTTCCTAGAGCCTGTATGGGCGTTCCCAGACATGCCGACTGTCTCTATTGAGCTTACAGAGATCACCAAAGATCACCCTCCCACACCAATTTATCAATTTGTGAGTTTTCCTTTTTATTTAATTCTTCTTTAATTGCATTCTCACATCATATTTCCCCAGATACTGCTGTTCCCTTCCAAGTGTTCTCCACAGCTCCTACACTACTATGTCACATGTCAACTGTTTCTGGAGTCCAGCTGAAATTACTTTTTTACTGGTCCCCTGTTGCCCTTCCCTTAGCACCACTGAGGTGCCCTTGAGCAAAGCCCTTAACGGTTAAGGGCTTTGCTTAACCGCTCCAGTGGAACTGCTCAGTGGCCAGCTGATCAGCCTGTGGTTGTACTGGTCAGCTTCCACGTGTGTGTGTGTGTGTGTGTGTGTGTGTGTGTGTGTGTGTGTGTGTGTGTGTGTGTGTGTGTGTGTGTGTGTGTGTGTGTGTGTGAATGTGATCAGAGCACTCCTGAAAAAGAGAGCCCTGCTCTCATAAGCTCCCCTAAATAAATACAAGTTAAATACTATACAGTACAGCAATAACATAACAAAATACAGGCTTCTCTGTAGCCACTGTAAAGATGACATAGCCTATGTCAGGGATAATCAACTTGCTTTGCCCGAGGGCTACTTTTGCAAAATGACAGGAGGCCAGGGGCCAGTTAATAAACAAACATTAATATTAATTTATCTGTAGCGGATTGTAGGTTTTCGTTTTATAGCGAACAAGGCTGTTGCCGGAGTGCAGCGTTAACTGCAGTCACATGACACTGTTTGACGGCTGTCTCAAATGATTTATTTCTTTTCTACCTACAGTCAAACAAGGTTCCTTATTAGTAAAGTTCCTAGTTACTGTATCAAGGAAGTAGGAAGCCACCCTCTGAATGAGACAAAGCCCAAGACTACTTCCTAACACTAACTTCTTGTTGCCATGGCACCAGCCTATCAGAGGGCCCAGGGCTAAACCAGAGAGTTGTATATAATCTTTCCTGATCCCGAGTCTGTTTCTCTGGGCAACAAGCCCCCTGAGATGATTTATGTATCTGTCCGTGCCTGAGTCTGCAAAGTCTTGCTAGAGGTAGTGAACGACTAAAGAGGAAAGATTGGGAAAAGATAAAGTTTAATTTATAAGTAAAGTTTAATTAGAAAAAAAAATAATTTCCTTAAATCTTAACCTCTGCCTAGAGGAGAGCCAAGATGTGAGAAAGAACAGGATTATTAACACATTGAGTGCCACAGCGCTTCAGTAAAATTGTCTGGAGCCTGTGCCAGATTCACTTCCATTCAGTTGAAAACAGCTATAGAATTTTTTCTATTAGGGCTATATTGACAGGGCTGGACTCTAATGAAACATTGGACACTCCTGCTTCTTCCAAAGAAGAAATTTTGTTTCTAGACAGTTCCATTATGAAATGACAGCCTCTGAAAGAAGAGCACTTTCAAGGGTTTTCGGCTTTTTTTTTTTTACTTTTCAAGATAAAGTCACTTTTATGAATACTTTTTGCACTCTAATTTCAAGCACATTCACTGACTCTGGCTGGTGTTTTCTGACCCCCCCCCTCCCCTCCCCCCCCTCCCCCCCCCCCTGAGCTGCGGGCTCCTCCCCACACGCACACAGTCTGTTTTCGCTTCCTCCGTTTTTGCCCCGGGTGGATCCCAGCGCAACAAGGAAATGGCAAACGGGAGTTACGGGACTGAAGGAAAAGGTTTGGCCGTTCGGCTTCGGGTGCTGCCTTTCTGGCAGGGAATCGTGTGGAGAAACTATATGCAGACAGATAGACAGAAGCAGAAGAGCTCAGTTGTGGGCGCGGATGCAGCCAACTGTCAGCTGCAGACAGAGCAATCTATATGGCTCTGGCTGCAGCATGCATCGGTTTCCCCTTTGATCACGGCTTTTTCCGCTTTCTCCTGCACAAAGTAAAGGATCTGAGGTGGGTGGCGCAGCTCCCGTGTAGATGTTTAAGGTGGCGCCGTGTGATCCCTTGAAGGGATTCATGCTCACTGGCTGGGTACGACCTTAAACAGCAGAATTATGGAATAATATGAATTATGATTTTAGGACGTCCACAGACGTCCTTGGCACTCCTCGTTACTTTTTTTTAGGACGTGCACAGACGTCCTTGGCACTCAATGTGTTAATCTAAGGCCCCCACACACACACTTCCTCATAAATCTGCCAAACAACCCAATGCGCTACAAGACCACATCCCCCCCCCCCCCACACCAACACACACACACACACACACACAAAGTAACTTGTTTAGCATATTATAGAAACCAAGTATAGAGACACTGCATGAAATAGGCTACGCCATCACGGGGGAAAGCTCCCCATTCGCTTCCATACACCAGCGTCATTTTCCTTGAATTAAACATAGCTAAAAGCTGTTGTGTGGTAAAAAAAAATCACCAATTAAAGTTTTTTTGTACTCCCGAGTCAAACAAGGAAGCCACTGAGAAGAAAAATGTGGATCTAGCTGTCAAGAAATTAAGTTGGAGTGTTCATCTTCCGTATATATGATCTTTGTGTGCAACACGTGACAAAGGAGAATGCCAGGAATTGGAGGGGGAGTTTCAGGAAGCAGAAAGTCAGCAGACAAATGTTGTGATCAGCTCACGTCTCGTTCGCAGTTCAAATAAATGAAGTAAACGCACATGTCTCATTATTTGACAGATATCTGTAAAACTCTCTGTATCTGCGTGGTTAGTTAGCCGTGGTTTGTTCTGCTAGACGTTGGCGTGGTAGTGCTTAGTTTCCCCCCCGGTTTTTCTTGTCTATTTCAATTTGACTCAAAGTTGGACCATGTTGTGGTTTTATCTGACCACTTCAAGGACAACCGGCAATATCCAAATCCCCTTGTGTTCCGCTCCTGAGTAAGTTGCCTATCTGGCTCTAATAGCCTTATGTCTGCTCCCAGAGGATGCTATGTGCTGTATCTAAAACAGCGTGCCCAGAGTCATGTCAGCACCTTCAGCTTGTGAAAAAGCCTGCAAAAAAAAGGTGATAAACAATTTGAGCTCTCACTTTAAGCCCCTCTTGGCTCTGCGGTGGAGAATAGCTCTCTCTCTCACACACACAAACACACACACACACACACACACACACACACACACACACACGCACGCACGCACATGAACACACACACACACACACACACACACACACACACACACACACACACACACACACACACACACACACACACACACACACACATCCATATTCCTTGAAGTAAAACTCAATACCAATATACTACAGTCTATTTAGCAGTATCTTGCTGCAAATGGACTCTCTCATCCAAACATTCATAATAACTGAATATGTTTCAGATTGGAAACTGAGCAGGAACAAAGCAGCTTCTAAGTCTCATTGCAGCTTGGAGTTTTTGTGAGCACAATTGCCAGGTGTTTGGATTACCAGTATGTATTTCTGAGAAACAAGGGGATGATTGGGAATCAGACATAAAGTAAAATAAGACTTTTGTCTTGTGACAGTGCATTTAACCAGGCAATATAAACAGCGTAAATGTAATGTGGAATGGGGTTGATCAAGCTAATTCTTATCAGCACGGGTAGAGTAACTAAGTTTGTTCACTCAGTAGCGCATTTTTGAAGTGTTTGTACTTAATTTGAGTATTTACATGTTATAGGAGACTTGACACTGAACTTTTGCATCAAGCAAATAGCGTCCGTTTCCCCTCCCACTGAATTTACCATGAGGACGTGTTGGATAAACGCTGTTAAAGGGCATTTTGAAGATTAACGTTTGTTTACACACAGTAAATGTGAGAGGTTCACCTGTATCAGAGCCAGCCTGCTATAAAAGGAAGCAATCAAAACCAACACAAGTGAACCCATTTAGCATAGCATTTAAAGTTTAATGAGTCAATGACTCATTATGAGTCTATTGTGTTTTCGAGAAAACACTTCAGTGTACTAAAATAGAAAAACAACTTTTACCAGATTAGCTATAGAAAAACAACTTTTACCAGATTAGCTATATAGCGTATTTACAGAAATCAACAACTTGCATATTTCTAGCATTGCAGACCCACGAGGTAGACAACTTTGTGACAAAGGCACCAGAAGCAAGAACAATCTGACATTGCCTTTTATTTTTGTATTTTTTTGCGCAGAGGAGCTGCTGGTAAAATCAATGTGTCTCATTAGCTCTGAATGGAGCTCATCACTATGCAATGGCTCAACACTTATCAAGCAATTAAGTTGTTGAAAGCCCAATCAAAAATCCCTGCTGATAAAAGGTAATTACATGTTACATGTTAGATAACACAGAAAACAGCGTATTTCCCAATTATGTTGCAGAAGAAAATCCATTCTACGTTTCAATAGACACCAATCTAACACCATTCACTTTAGAAATGCACTCAAACATTTTGCTATTGAAAAGGATGTGAGTGAAAATGAATCACAGTATATGTGATCAGATCTGATCTGTGATCAGACATGTGATCAGAAATGCACTAAAACCCTTTGCTATTGAAAGGATGTGAGTGAACATGAATCACATCACAGTACAATATGTGATCAGATCAGATCTGATCTGTGATCAGAAATGCACTAAAAACTTTTGCTATTGAAAGGATGTGAGTGAACATGAATCACAGTACAATATGTGATCAGATATGTGATCAGACATGCACTAAAACCTTTTGCTATTGAAAGGATGTGAGTGAACATGAATCACAGTATATATGTGATCAGATCAAATAAGCCTTTGTGATGCAATAAGATGAGTAAGGATTTAGGTTGTTTTTGTTTTGCTTCAAAAACACCAAATTACGACGTCAAAGAGAATCTGAGTCACCGCCATAAGCCCTCATGATACTAAAACCTTTCCCAGATCAAATACTCAAAAATACTTAAAAGGCTTAACTCTCTGCCTCTCTGTACAGTATCTCTAAGACTCTCTCTGAAATTCACTCTAAATCTCTCTCCTCTTTTCAGGTCTGTCTCTTCATCACCACGCGGAAAGAGAAAATGTGTAGATTAGGAAGATTTGCCCAGATTAAAATTCCCAAAACACATGGTGTGTGTGTGTGTGTGTGTGTGTGTGTGTGTGTGTGTGTGTGTGTGTGTGTGTGTGTGAGAAAGAGAGGGGATACACACTCTGTACACACGCCCGGGTGGACACATCCACATCCATCCACACACGGGCCAGCGTTACACTTGTCATTGGATATGATTTTTGAGGCGTGATCCTACAGAGTGGAGGCTAGGAGGTGACATGTTCACAATTTGTGTCTGGCTGTGTCTCCCTCTCCACCTCTTTACATTGCTTGTTAAGACCTAATTGCGGCGGTAGGGGTTTGAATTGGCATTTGCATGCCATCCCCGACTGTCTAATAAAGCAGAAATACATGCCAAACAGTCTTTACATCAAAACGCCTGGGACAGAATGTTTGATAATGCTGTTATGGAAATAAACATTGGCACAGATAATAATGCTGATGTGTTAGTCAATCTGCACAGTGCAGAGCCATGATCAGCATTCCAACTGTTGGGTCTCTTCCATTGTCCTTAGGTGACACACAGTTTATTTCAATGGCTGTGTTCTAAAAATCCATACACAAACTGAAGATTACCATGATGCCATGATGCAGATACTTTTTGATCCATTGTAATACTATGGAACCAATTGTATATCTGATTAAAATTCACTTTATAATCAGAATCTCGAAATTACAAACTATGTCCCATGTTGCATTTGAGATGATGTAGCCAGCGTGACTTGCTGGCTGATGCAGGCCCATCCAGATCCGCAGATTAAACAAATGTAACACAACAACGTACAGTAACTTAACTCCGTACAATAACATAACATAACTTAAACCAATTAAACCTCTTAATAGAGTAGATCATATAGATGACCTTAGTTTCTCTAAAGAAATGTCCCTCATGGTGTGACAAAGTTCAGCTGGGATCGGCAATTCAAGTTTATTTTTATATTTCTATGCCTCTGGCTGCCTAGTACTATTACTTCTTATAGATGGTTTTCATGGAATTGTGTTGCTAGGCAACAGTTTGGAACCTAGCTTATGTCCTGTCAGTTACTAGTGAACACTGGAACAGGAAGTAAACTGGGGCTGGGGGCAATTTAGAATGTTTATGTTGTCGAATTGAAACCGTCTATAATGAATGATCTGCGTGCGTGTGTCTTGAAACATGGCATTGGCACTGTTTTCTCTTTTCTCTGTTTCTATAATGTATTCATGACGTACAACATCTTCTGTTGTGTTGCCGATGTCGCTCTGATGTTTAGCTGGGCAGTTATGTGCAACCATTTAAATGTTGTTTGGAAGCACTTTTGGAACTCTGCTTTTACAACTTGGGTGATTAAAAAGAGAACAAACATCAAGCGCACACAGACTCAGACTCTCCGGTCCCATCTGATGCACAGCATAATGTTACCTTTGAGCTTCATTTTGTGGTGCGCTAAGCACTAAAAGGCATGCACAACTCTCAGCGCTGCTGTTTGCAGTGGAAACAACCAGAAATGTAAGTCAATGTTTAGATAAACAGTCATATATATTCTGTAAGTGTTGCAGATAATGCCTGTGGGGCTCTGTGGGTGTGTGTGTGTGTGTGTGTGTGTGTGTGTGTGTGTGTGTGTGTGTGTGTGTGTGTGTGTGTGTGTGTGTGTGTGTGTGTGTGTGTGTGTGTGTGTGTGTGTGTGTGTGTGTGTGTGTGTGTGTGTGTATTTCCAAATTGCACACATTAGTTAGGCTAAATGAGCCTAGCTGGCACAGAGCAGCTTACAGGCCTATATTTAGCTTGAATAGAGACAGAGCCAGAGTCCTGCTCAATGCATAGGCAGGTTGACTCATCCCAGTATACCAGATCCTCTGAAAACACAGTTCACAACCATGTTTATCCCACTCCCCACCTGTCTCTCCAAATGTTTGCCTGTTTTTCTTGCCTTCTTTGATGCACCTCGCATGCTGTCAACCGATGAGGCATAAGCGTTTGTTCACACCAGGCGCTTAACAGAAGCAGAGCCGAAGCTAAAGCCACGCTGAAGCTGAGCTCACGCCAAACCGGTCACACAAGAAGCACTCTCTTTTCCTCACCGCCTCGCTCGGCACGCCTTGACCCCGCCCACAACTTCCATTGACTACCAGGTCCTGAATTAAGTTGATCGCACATTAACAGTCTTAAGGTCTCATTATGCTTTCCACATCAGCAAGGAACGCGAGTGTCCGCGCAGAAAAGTGACGTCAAATCAGCAGACACACGCCCCTCCGCAAGGCTCCGTGCGGACAGTTTTCGACCGGCCGTGCGCACCCCGAATTTTGTAACTACGCGGACGCGGCTGGGCGGACAAAGTGGAGTTTTCAAGACTCGCGCTCAATTCCGCCTGCAGAAACCCACACAGAGTATACAAGCTCCACACGTTTCCTCGTCAGGATTCCGTGTCTCTCATTTCTGTGCGGCCGGCCAAAGCGTCAAGCATAATCCAGGCTTTAGACTGACAGTCCTGTCCGTCTGACCAATCTGACCAATGACAACTCCTAAATGCCGTGACGATCTGATCACCATATTATATATATATCACGATATGGCTCACATGCAAGAGATCTTGCTAAATCCAGTTGAACTGAATGGTAATGTTGGGTGTGATGTCAAAGAAACTAGAAATATTCAAATATAATATTCCTTAAAAAAAATCATACTTAATTTTGCCAAGTAAAGTACGTAAAGTGAGTAAAATGTGCTTGTTATCATCAATTTAGAGAGTATTGTGACACGAATCCCCAAAATCACTTATCATCGCGATATTCCACTGCAAGACGATCTACGCTATTAAATTAAGAGTTTGTAGGTTATGCTCAAAAACATAGCCCAACATACGCTGACCGCATTAGCCCAGATTAGAGTAGTTTTGGCTGCAGAGTCCAGTCAGCAACGCCAGGATTCATTTATAGCCGACACACAGGTGTGCTGGGATAAGGCGTAATGGGCTTGATTTACAAAACAAGACAACTTCAATTGCCTTTTCCCTGCCCTGTCACCATGTGCTGCTGAAAAGCTTGTTGAAATAATTCCCCAAATTTAGAACAGGTGGCTGGAGGGTCAATGATTGGATGCTTAGTGCTGCAAACCCGTGGTGGGAGCTGTTGGAGTGTCCCCACGTGTCCAGACCCCTCTCCACACTTGGTTTCACTTCCGTTTAGCACCGTCAGTGCCAGGAGCTGGGTGGCAAAGAGCTGTTTGTCAGGATGAGCGAAAGGAAGAGACTACGTTCAGGAAGGGATCATCATAATAATCCATCGCAGATTTCCAACTATAGGTGGTGTTCGGCATGATTTTTCCAAGATGAACTTAAAGGGGGACTAACCCCCTACATATGTATCAGAACAGTGATTTGAAAATACCTATGGAAAAAACCAAGAAATGACATATGCTCTTGTCTATACTAAACTCTTTGGCTGTGTTCAAGTCAAGATTTTTTTTCGGAAATGGACGCCATTACAGTTTGCCTACTGCCTCAAAAATAATTTATTTGAGAGGGGCAATATCTTTATAAATATCAACAACTAGCCAACGCTGGTGGTCTGTATGGAAACAGCATTGCTTAAAATGGTTGAAAGTTATATAAATTTGGTAATTCAGTGGCGAACTAGAAATTTAATTATTTTTCTGCATGTATCTGCATGTAACTACGTTACAAGAGACTAGTGACGCGAGACTCGTTATCGCCGGTCGCATACTGGTGTGGATACGTCATTGCATTCACCCCCCCTTCCCCCCCCGCCCACCACAATCACAAACATACTGAACACTGATAGCATAGGCTAGGTTAGCTTGTCTCTTGCCTCTCTTGCCTCTAAATTAGGTCTCTAACAATGAGTGACTCTGATAGCAGCACAAGCACAGACTGGTGCGACCAGGTGCGACTGGACAGGACGCTTTTCACAGACGGGCACAGTAGCTGAGTAGCCTGCTATAGTCGGATCTCTCCTCCTCCTCCTCCGCCCATTCACAGTATGTCTGCTGTGCGCGCCCCCGCGGGTGCATGAGAGTGCAGACTCTCCCGTTTGACTGGCCGAGAGAAAGTGCTTCCAAGTCGGCCTGATAATATAAACAACATAATTAGAGCTTATCCAGGTAAGATATTTATAATGTAATGACACATTCAGCGATAAACTGTCTACAATGAAGACATATGTCAAATATGACAACGTGGTGTTCAGTATTTTAAGAGCACATGAGCTACTTGCTTGATCAAACGGTCAAACCCTATCCGCGCAGCAAAACACATACACACACAGACACACCGAGAGAGCCCAGCTGCTGCTGCGCGCGCCGCCGGAGCTTGGGGCTCGGCCATGAGGGTTACAGTACGACTCTCTCCCGCCCGCTCCCGCCTGCCTGGGCTGGAGACAGTGCTTCCCACTCGGACTGATAATATAAACATCATCATTCGAGCTTATCCAGGTAAGATATTAATAAAGTAATGACACATTCAGCGGGAAACTAACTATAATTAAGACATGTGCCAACTTTGACGACGTTTGGTTCAGTATTTTAAGAGCAAACTTCAATAGGAATAGGCTTGGAGTTCTGAGGAGCCGAAAGGGTACAGGGGAGGTAGGGGAGTAATTATCTTGAAATCCTATAGTCTTTGGGGACAACCTGACGTCAGGTTGTACCAAATCTCCCATACATTTGAGAAAAGAAAAAAAAGCAGTCTTCCACCCTTAGAGGGCGCTTATGCCAGATTTGCTGCTGAAAAATGATACAAATGGTAAAATGGCAACAGTTTGGTGTCAAATGTGGAAATTCTGACCAGAATCACCCCCAAAGTCATATATATTGGTTAAAAGCTGAAAAAAAGTGTTTTGGGGGTTAGTTACACTTTAAGCTTGCATATTATCCACAACTCCGGTTCATGTCAAAGGGTCTGTTAAAGTTTGAACAAAACAGTAGGTTATAAAAGGTCTGCAACACTGTGGCCTCCATGTATTTCCATTATGAAAACCAATCAAACTTTTGCCCTGGTGCTCACTTGCTGCTTAATTAATGTTGTAAGAACAATCACATGACGGCTTTTATCTAGATAGAAACCATCTCAGCACTGAATCACGGTGTGGACCTCATTAACACCTATACTAACGAGTTGCTGTCGGGAATTTGTTTGAAGAAGGTCTTGTCTATTTCTCTGAACCAACAAACGTCTCTGGGGCCCAGAAAACAACACAATATTCTCTACCAGCTATTTTGGTGTCTTCCTCCGCACAACCTGCATACAGTATATAAGTCTGCAATTCCTTTGACATCCAGAACAGCTATACGTTCCACCATTTTGACATGAGGGAAGAGTCTACTACAGGTTTTTCTCTCACACGTACAGTAATATATGACAGGTGCTCGGCCACACCGGGTAAATCAACCTTTTACCATCGTCTGCTGATGATGAACACACCTCTGTCAGTCAGTCATCTTCAAGCTTACAAACTGTAAAGGTTGTGTCCAGCAAAATTGACACTTGACCGGCAACAAGGTCACTGCATTGATCCGAGGCTGCACAACTTTAGGGGAGCACATAAAAAAGAAGGTAGTTGTCTCTGCCTGTCTATTTCAAGATGATATAGAAGCCAGTTTGGAGACTTGAGAATTATTGTCAGACTGTCAGCAATGAAATGTTACTATGTTTTATACCTGGGTGGCTCTCTGTTTGACTCTATAAGAAGCTATCCAGGATATAATATGTGGCAACATAAATTAATTGTTAAGAGGGACCATTGGTTGTAACCATTAATTAAGAAATTGATGAAATTGTGTAAATGGATCTATTAACTAGTTACATCGTGACATCAGAGTCTAGTGGTAAATACATTAGATCAAAAGATCTTGCAACAACTTGCCTCTATTAAGTATTATTGAAATAAGTCTTGTTTTGATTACTGGGTAAAAACACTTAAAAGCATGATCCAGAATACTACTGTAATTCAAACACTAAATGGCAATAGGGTTTAAGAATATTTCACAATCATATTTCATTGTGTCATTATTATGCATTATTCCGACCAAAACCCGATGAAAATGGTGAGCATCCTGGGCTGGCTGCTGTGCTGCCAGTCTGTTCCCCCTCCTCCCTCCTCCCTCCTCCCTCCTCCCTCCTCCCTCCTCCCTCCTCCCTCCTCCCTCCTCCCTCCTCCCTCCTCCCCTCTCTCTATTCTCAAACCTGTCTCTAATCAAGGCTGATTGGCATGGCGTGGTCCTGGAGGCGTGGCTGTCGATCTCCGGCCTGCACAACCATGGCTTGAGGCGTGGCCTACACAACCGTGACTGGGAGCTGAAACACTTGTTAAACTGCTAGTTGGCAGCAGCACTTGTCGGTCAGTACCAACAGTATTGAGTAAACTCAACTACTTTGACTCAAGCCAAGTAGCCTATCTTGCCAAGCTAAGCTCTTACCATTGTTGTGTTTTGCTACCCTGACTGTCGTCTCCTGTGACACAGACACCCTGAGCCGTCTCCATCTGGCTCCCATCTCCAAGCCTCGTCTCCCTGGTCTGCCTCCCTCTCTGCCTGCCGCCCTCTACCACGGTTCCAGTCGGTACATTCTGTGCAAACCTGTAACCAGAACCTGAATAATTCAATACACACCCTTGAACTTTGACGAATCTGTGTCTGTTTGTGGGTCTCTGCCTGGTTTTGTGCAGAAAAAAATTAATTCTGAATGAATATTTTCAATTTGCCGTTCTTGATGAGTTTGCATAGAGGAATACTGTCATAATCTGATTGCCATGAACACTCCTTTAGAATATTGGTGAGAGGTCAGGCTTTCCTGCTGGCAGTTGTGAATGTGGGCTATACATCTAGATGTATCCGTTAGAGATGACATTGTGCTAAACACATAGGTGCTTCATGAAAACAGCACATAAGCACAACAGCTGGATTTGATGTGGATTCATAATCACACTAATCACCCCGCTGCTATTAGCACAATATGACCGCAGTTCCAATCAGAAATCAAGGCATTACGCATAATGACACGGCTGTTTATAAGTGAGCAGCTGTTGCGCTTGCAGACAGAACATTCTAAATAGTTATGTGATTTTCTGCGCCGGCCACCTTTCTCTGAAGATACGCTTTGAAAGGTGCTGTTTTTTGCTGTTCTTGATATGTCAAATAGTGTGGACACTGTACATTGACATTGACACATTGTGTGGATATTATACTAGCTCATTAACTAGTTGATTGTCATTGGTTTCCACCTGGCAACCGCTGGGAGTAACACCATGCAACATAGATGAGGAGACTCGATTCTTGCTACAGCCTCACATGCCGTGGTAACTCATCCTTCAGTCTGTTTGGTGATAGGGTTACAATGTGTGTGGATCCAAAACACTTCTCCCACATTTAAGATCTTCTCTACATCGCCACCTCAGTCTGGTGCGGCACCTTTCCTACACCACAGAATCTGAATGACGAGATGTCATGTTTACAATCATTAGACCCATGAAATGGTTTATCAAAGTCAATTATGACCCTGTATACATAGTGTAATTTTTTTTGTATACAATATATGGCTGTTGAGATAACATGTTGCACTTTTGACCATTTTATTTGATAAGAAATTCCACTGATTTACTCCTTAGCCTACTACTGATGTCATTGACTCACAGCTGAGGACACAGAGAGGGAGCTTTATCTAAATGTATTTAAGACGTCCCATTCCTTCATTCACTCGTCTGACGAAGGTCCGGTTGGACCGAAACGTTACTACACTAAAGGTGCTGCATTGGGAGTAGCGTGTGGGAGTGAATTTGAATGGAAAGCTCAAGATAACATGAGTCGGCAAGTAACACCGACTGAACTATGTTCTATTCTAAATCCCCAAAACAACTTTCAAGTCAAATAATAATAATAATAATAATACATCAGATTTATATAGCGCTTTTCCAAGTGCTCAAAGACGCTTCACAATACAAAACGATACAATACAATAACTTAAGAATAGAGAAGAAAATAAAGAAAATAAATAAAAGGTGAGAGAGGAAGGAGTTCATGGGTTGAAAGCAAGGGTGAAAAGGTGGGTTGTGAGGGCGTGTTTAAATGATGACAGAGTGTCTGCTTGACGGATGTGGCTGGGGAGGGCGTTCCAGAGGGTGGGGGCAGCTGCAGCGAAGGCCCTGTCGCCCCAGGTCCGGAGTGGAAAATAAGTAAGAACCGTGAAAGTGAAGCCAGTCAGTGCATTTGATATACACTAAAAGACTGCGTGCAGTGCCAATAGACTGGAAGGTCCCAAACATTTGGAGATCTACTGTATGATTCTCTCTGTAGCCTATGCTATTACCACCAACATAAGCCGTTAGCACTGGATGGCAGGCTTTTATTTCTTCTTATTCTTATAGTTATTCTCCCTGCAGGGCAGTGTTGCGTGTCCATATGTTGCTCCTCAGTCCCAGATCCCCCTGGACAGTCTGGCTGTAAGCTGTTGTCGAGACGACCAGCTTATCCATAATCATGCTGGATGCACAGTAATGATGCAGTCTACTTAGCGCTCCCCTGAGAAACACCGACTCGATGCTAAATAGTTCCACTCGGACACAGAGACGGCGAGAGGCAACATGTTCTACTTTGCGCATGATGCAGCCATATGCGCCACTGAATCAGGGTTCTGAGACAGAAAGGCAGAGAGAGAGAGAGAGAGTGAGAGAGAGAGAGAGAGGCACAAGAAACAGCTGTGACAGATAGAAACAGAGGAGAACAGAGGACTAGAGGAAATAAAACAGGGCTGTATGCATCCAGAGGGCAGCTAAAAATAGTAAAGAATGAAAGAATCAGGAATCGGTGATGAAACCAAACGCAGACCCACATGCTCTCTCTCTCTCTCTCTCTCTCTCTCTCTCTCTCTCTCTCTCTCTCTCTCTCTCTCTCTCTGCCACACAAATGCACAACTTGCACATCCACATACGCAAGCTTAACATGCTTTCAACTTTTATTGACTGTACCACTAGCACATATTCTCTGTATTATGCAATTCAGCTGTAACTTTTTTTTTTTTTTCAGGTTTCCCCCCCATTTTCTCCCCAAGTATAGACCAAATCAGCGGGATGTTTACATTTACTTCCGGGTACCCCTGGGTCCACACATTATAATGGCGGTGAACGGCACAAACTGACGTGTTGAAGACAAAAACAGACAAAGAAGACAAAAATGGTTCGTCCGTGTTGTGTTGTTGTTTAATATCATTCATAACAACACTTTCACTAATGTTAGTGGAGACCAGACTAGCTTATTTACCTGTTGGACCAGACCAGAGTAGACTTGACGCTAAATTAAATTAACGTGGCGTCGGTAGCTCTGTCTGTAACGTTAACGAGTCTGCTCTCGCCGAGAAGAGCCTGGTGACGCGAGGTTACGAGTCTGCAAAAAAACAGCGAGTTTGACAGACAAACAAACGTTATTAGCTAGCTAACACTACATAAAACAAACACAGAAGAAAGGCTAGATACGTCGGACAAGCATGTTTACCAACCGTTTAACCATTTAAATTGAAAGTAGTCGGCCGAAAACAACGAGAGGGTTTGACAGCATTTATTTGACAACACGCACATTTAAACCTGCCGCCTTCCCCAAGTGGTACCCGGAAGTAAATTTGTTTACATGGTGACGTCACGGTGATTTGGTCTATACTTGGCCAATTTATCCCTTGCATGCCGCCCTATTGGCTGCCCCGGTCGCTGCTCCACCCTCTGCCGATCTGGGGAGAGCTGAGACTAGCACAATGCTTCCTCCGACAATGAGCAGGGTTTTGCAGACTTGGAATAAAATGCAATGTTGAATTATTTGAAGTTTTATGCAATGCACAAGAGAGACAGTGCTGACATCATAGATAGTGAGCATGTGCTGTTATAGACATAATAGTATGTGTGGCAAAAAGAAATGTCAAATAACTATAAAGGGACACTTTTTTGCTGAAATTGACAAAAGTATTTGATCTCCATATTCAGATTCAGAGCTTAATATATTATATTACATCAGAAAATAAAAAGAAATGGTAAGAACAAAGCACCCTTGGTAGCACAGCCTTTGGACAATACCGTAAAGCACTTTCTATATGAATACATTTCCTGCACTTCAAACTGTTCCAACTGCTCCAGCTCCCGCACATTTGAAGGATTCCTTCACCAAGCGGCCACTTTTAGATTCCTCTATGGGCTTTCAATGGGATTCAGATTTGGACTCATTGCCGGTCCAGTGTTTCAACCATTCCACAGTATGGGTGCTTTTTGAAGTGTTTGGTGTCGTTGTCTTACTAGAAGATCTGTGACCTTGAAGACCCAGCTTCAAGGTCATGGGTCAGTGCCAACCACTCTGCCACAGTGTGTTCCTCCGGTACCTCTTGACAACTCCTCAGCTCACCCATCACTTCAACAGGTCTGCTACCAGTCCAGTTCAAATGGGGACACGTTTTACATTTTTCCAACCTACTCTACAATACAATCTTATTCTATTCTGCTCTCTCCTACTTTATTTTCTTGTATTTTCTCAAATGTTTTTGGCATTTGTCTTTACTGGACAGCTCAAAGTTGAGTGAGATGGGAAAGTGACAAAGGTCCAGACTGGATTTGAATCACGGTTACATGTAGCCCCAACGCGAGACTCATCAGTCATTCTTCCTTCTTCGTCTCGGATGCGCGGCCCCTATATCCACTGGGAGGTCAGCTCAAATGGCTGCACGCGATATACACGTTATCAATCACAATAAAACTGTACCTACTTCCGACACAATGTTGTTATCCGAGTATTCGGGGCCATGGTATTCCCAAAATATTCTGTAGTTTCCAATACAGAGTCCTCTGGGACAGACGGACG
>NC_139631.1:13005541-13018041 GCF_964638095.1 Poromitra crassiceps | reverse complement strand
GATGAATGTTATTCAGAATTATTGACACCCTTTATTACACAACGATGATATTCTTCCTAATTCCTAATTGTGTTTAGTTGCTAAAGTTGTAACTGTCTTAAATGTTACTTAAAACAGCAAAATAAAACACAATGTAGTAAAACCAAGTTAGGCTTTGGGATGGTCGTTACTGGCAAAGTTACTGGCAGATAAAAGTTTCCCTGAGGCTGTGAATGAATATTTTACTGCATTTCAAGATCCTGGGGAATGGAATCACCAAAGACTCATTTTTAGCTGTCAGAGGGAAAGAGAAAGTGCCTGTGTGCACGTGTGTGTGTGTGTGTGTGTGTGTGTGTGTGTGTGTGTGTGTGTGTGTGTGTGTGTGTGTGTGTGTGTGTGTGCGTGTGCGTGCACACACACACACGCGGACACGCACGCGCGCCTTTGTGTTGGCATGCACATGTGTGCCTGTGTGCCTCTCTGTATGTAGATTTACTCCTCCAGGAGCCAGGGGTGGTGTTCCGAGTAGAGAGATAATTATTTTGGAATGGAAACAAACCTAAAACGTCCCTATCACGCGCTTCCACTTAGGGCTGTGTTTAGGCGAGGATGACTTCACACAGTCTGAAGACTATCATCACAACGGAAATGTTTTTGTTTAGAGTTTTACTTCTGCTGATACTGTACTGTATGCACCCAAGAGTTTTTTGTTTGACCCATTTTTAACTAGCCTGTGAAAAAAGTAAAGAAGAGCCTTCTTGTACTTTTGGGTTTACAGCGACGGCCTGAGGAGCAACATGGAAGTAGCCTACATGTACTGTACATACGCATTCCTGTGACTACTGGAAACGTACGTAGCAGCTCGAGCACAGCAGGGGGCAGTGAAGTAAAGCCAGGCTGACTTGAAAAGCCCGGCTTAAACTAACACCAACTGCCAATTAAGCCTCACCTCCTTCCACCAAGTGAAACCAGCCATGTCTACTTGACGCTATATATTCCAGCCTGGCTTGCATAGCTTCACTTGACGCACGCGCCCTTATCGAGATAAGCCAGGTTAGTTCGGCGGCATAAGTTACCATGGTTACTGAGCTGGAGTTCAGAATTGCAGATAAGCCAGAGGTTGATGGAACGCTCACTTAAATGAGCCAGGCTTGGAATGTGCTATAGGCTTTTCCTTTAGATGGTAGAGGTCACTGTTACTGCCTTGCTCAAGGATTTTGAACCATATGCTCTCCTTTAGTTGTTCCACTCTAAAATGCTCTGCACACGGCACTGTAGGCAGACACAATCTAGACTAGTCTGTCGCAGGACAACCGTCATTTACCGTATATCATTTATAATGAGTGAACGCGTTTAGACATAGCTTCATCAGGTTCGCATAGATTATGCTTGGCCTGGCATCTCCATGAGTGTGGTGCTAGTCTACGGTTGTTACTCATTTAGTTTGGACACTTTACTAATGACATGCAGCTTCTGTCTGGTCTCTGAGCTTGTCTCTGTCCCTGTCTGCTTCGGTCTGGTCTCTGAGCTTGTCTCTGTCCCTGTCTGCTTCGGTCTGGTCTCTGAGCTTGTCTCTGTCTGGTTCTGTATCGTCTCTGAGCTTGTCTCTGTCCCTGTCTGCTTTGGTCTCGTTTCTGAGCTTGTGTCTGTCCCTGTCTGCTTCTGTCTCGTCTCTGAGCTTGTCTCTGTCCCTGTCTGCTTCGGTCTCGTCTCTGAGCTTGTCTCTGTCCCTGTCTGCTTGTGTTTTGTCTCTGAGCTTGCCTATAGCGCCACCTTCCTGTACCTGCAGCAGGATAGTGAGCTAATGCGTGCTCTTCTGTTGTTTTCCCATGCTTTAACATGGAGATCTGTCTGTTCTTTTGCCTCTTAGTACTCTTTTGATGTTGTTTCCATATTTAACGGCAGATGGGTCAACGCCAAAAATAACTAATTTTAGGCTTGCTGTTTCAATATGCTTAACTCTAATTAAAAACAAAGAGTGTCACAGAGTCTCAAGTACTTTACATCAACACTGACAAATCCCTCCGCTTACGTGCCAGAATTAGACCAGAATTGTTTGTGGATAACAATTATGGCTATGCACACACTGTTCCTTCAGAACTGGATTTGATCAGGGAAAATAATCTCTTCACAACATTATTGACCCCACAATAACTGAATATCTGGGTCAATTGTATTCTAAATTGACAAAAAATAATACAGATGTGCTTAGAATTTAAGCATACTTATGCAATGCACTAACATTCCTTGGGCTCTAGTGTAAAGAGTTTAATTAATTTAAAAGTGAGGGGGTGTCCCAGTGGTTCACCTGGTAGAGTGCGTACCACAAAGGCTTAGTCCTTCGCGTGGCCCGCCCGGGTTCGAACCCGACCCGTGGTCCTTTGCCACATGTCATCCCCTCTCTCTCTCCCCCCACCTTTCCTGTCAGTCTGTCCTCTCTAATAAAGGCGAAAAAAGTGAGAAACTGAAATGAATCCAAAGGAATCGCACAAAAGTAGACGGGGGTGGGACGTTTCTGCCATTTTTTGGAATTATGCTACAAAAAGGGTCAGACTTTATTTGGACAGTTCATCTACAGATCGTCTACATAGTATTTGTAACCTTTCAACAGCTTATTAGTTGACATTCAAATTAATGTAGACTCTCTAAGCGGCCTATCAAAGTGTTACCCAAAAAAGAGAGGCACTTGTTCCTCTCTCCCTCCCTTCCTGTGTCTGGTGCTGTCTTGTCTGGCAGAATGCCAGTGGGCATGTCTCTCCCCGTGCGGCCAGCTGTGTCACAGGTGATCCATCACCACAGGTGGAGGCTTATTATTGGCCGAGCCCTGTGGGCCCGCTGGTCCTGGCCATTCAGCTGTAAATGCCAGCCCTCAGTCAAATGCCGTGATTGGTTCTGACAGGCACGGCAGGCCTTATCCCAGCTTCATGCCCCCAGACCCCAAAAACCAGGTGTGTGTGTGTGTGTGTGTGTGTGTGTGTGTGTGTGTGTGTGCCTCTCTATAATTCAGCACCTGCTGTTGGAGGTTTATGTCTCTAGCTTCTTTCCCCTTGGCTCAACAGTACTCAGTATAGTGTTTAGCTGCACTCACTGTGTGGGTATGTGGTTGTGTGTGTGTGTGTGTGTGTGTGTGTGTGTGTGTGTGTGTGTGTGTGTGTGTGTGTGTGTGTGTGTGTGTGTGTGTGTGTGGGGGGGGTGTGGTTGTGTGTGTGTGTGGGGGTATGTGGTTGTGTGTGTGTGTGTGTGTGTGTGTGTGTGTGTGTGTGTGTGTGTGTGTGTGTGTGTGTGTCACGCCACACAATGTGGCAAACATGCACATTCAGCGCTTTTCGGTTTGAAACTCACACCTAAAAGCAGCCGTGTTATGTGACCTGGGTTTCCTCCAGAAAACTTTTCCGCTGACCAAAAGCTTGAAGCAGTATTTCTTGCATCTCCCCTGGTCAAAGTTTGTCAAATGACTGTGGTCATTACCGTGCAGACTGTCAAACTCGCCTCGGCTCTCAGCTGTTCTCGGTCTTCTAAAGTGATGCTATACTATTATTTATCCATTACTGTCTCGGTGCTCTGCCTTATACAGTAGGTCATCATCTTTCCTTCCCTCCTGCTCACAGCACAGTGCCTTGTATCCTTCCAAGGAAGCATTAAGAACAATTCATTTGGAATCCTCTCTGCTCCTCCCTACGGCTGTGCAACAGTCTCTGACACAGGGGACGACTGGCGCCAAGAGACTCATCCTGAAGGAACGGAAGTCCCCCTCTCCACCCTCTCTCTTCAGTTGTGGTTGACGGACATGGTTTCAGTTATACGGATGGAGAGACTCAGGTTCCTGAGGACCAACTCACTCAAAAGATTTTCAACTATCTGGGATCCGTTTCTGGCCTACTTTGACGAGGTTATAGGGACGATGTCTGACTCGCCCAGCTGATTTCTCATGGACCCCTTGCGTGGGATCCCATGCACAAGATCTATTGCAAGCACCTAAGCATCTCATGCGGCTGGTAGCACCACGTTATAATATAATATACTGTATATACAGTATGTATGCCTTTTTGTTTTTTGTTTACCCTGTGTCTGAGTTTGTTCAATTTTGTTCTTTGTGTTCTAAGAGAAACTGAAAAATAAAATATTGACAAAAAATTATAATTCATTTCAGAAGACAACATAACATGAGTAAAAAGCAAATCTGTTCATTATGTAACTGACAGTGCTCAGTCTGTTCCACTTCAACACGTTCACTACGTTATACACATAAGTGCTCAGACGTCAGCATATGGATAAAAGATGATGCAAGGCATTGCAAGAACATTTCATCTAATGCCTTAATATTATACAGCATGAAGTTGAAAGCAGCCCTGTTTATAATTTTCTATTCATAACCTCGTGCAACAAAGCGGTTAAAGCAGCTTTTCCTTAAAGCGACTCATCCCTTTCTGCCAACTATACTGTAAGAAGAAGAACAGCGGCGACGTCCAAAATATTCACCCCTAGACACACGCTCCGGACCATTTCATTAGGTAGTGTGGTCAAGGCTGACAGCAGCCCCCATATCCTCAGTGCCCACTGCCCAGGTGGGTTATCTCGTCGTAAGGGCCTTTCTCTCTGTGTGGAGTTTGCATGTTCTCCCCGTACCCCCCCAGGGGGTTCCTCCGTATATAACCCCCCCAGTAAAAACATGCAGAAGATCAGATCGTCATCGTCATCCGACCAGTGACGACAACATCCGAAGTTGGTCCCCGGGCGCTGTACGAGAAAGCGACCACTGCTCCTGGCCTGCCCCTCGGAGGAAAGGACATGCCTGGATGGGTTAAATGCAGAGGACACTTTTCACCGGCCACCGTCAGCATGAGTGTGTTGTGGCCGCATGCATGTATTGTGGTGTTCGTGTGACAATAAAAGACGGGCTTGTCCGTTACGAGAGTTACGAGAGCCTTCAGCAGCATGCTGGGTAATGTAGTGTGAAAAGCTTCAGCAGCATGCTGGGTAATGTAGTGTGAAAAGCTTGAAACTCCACATTTTGATTCCTGTTTTGCATGACTCCAAATTGCGAGAAGCACAACACTCTGCCTCTGCCCCCCCTCCATCTGCCTGCTTTCTCTGTGACTGAGGACTCCACCGAGACCCAGGAACAAGCGGCACGAGAGAGAGAGAAAGAGAGAGAGAGAGAGAGAGAGAAAGAGAGAGAGATGAGACAGAGAGGACCCAGATTTGAATGTAAACCGGCGTGTTGAAATGCTCTGGAGAGCAACAGCAGTACTGATCTGCTGTACTCGGGTTGGCTTTGCCACTGCTTTTGGTTGCCACTGCTCATGTAATATCAATGAGGCCTAAGGCAGGTATAAGCCATAGACTCTAAGGGAATGGCTCACACACACACACACACATACACACACATGCACGCACACACACACACACGCACGCACACGCACACACGCACACGCACAAACACACACACACACACACACACACACACACACACGCACACACACGCGCCCACACATCCTTCTCACCCCATGTTTTGTGCGTCGCACAAGTCAGACTTCAACCCACACTCGAGCAGCAGGGGGTCCCAGTCAAACGCAGTATTAAACAATTAGACTTGATCAATGTCTCTTCACCCCTTCATCTCAAAAGAAAGGAAAGTGGAACACAGAATTAAGAATTAAGGCACCCAACCGATTGCTTTCATCCAAATGTATAAGATTCAGAGCTGCTTTAAAATGAAGGAAACTCACAAGTTGTCAAAGTGATGTAGAGTGAGGTCTGCATTCTGTTGTTTAGGTCTGATTATGTGGATTGTGGGGGATCCTGAAAGAATTAAGATGGAGGAGATGGATGCAGGGAGGAAGTGGAAGTGAAAAATACTGTAGGTATAGGAAGTGCTTCTCAAAGATCAATGTTTCACAAGGAGACATCTCAAGGAGAAATCTCAAGGATTTTGGGCAATTATTTTCTCACTGGCTTTTTGAAAAAGGTGTTTGATGTCCAGGCCTCTGATGTTCTGACCCAGATCTTCTCTGGCTTTCTTCTGCCCATCAGCCCTTTGTCACCTGACATTGCATTTAGGGCAGGTTCACACCAGCCTTGTTTAGTCCGGTCTATCGGACCTTTCCCCTTTACTACGGTCCGTAGGGTCGGTGTGAACGCTCCTACTCGAACTCTGGTGCGGACTAAAAACTGCGCTCTGGTTCGCCTGTGAGAGGTGGTCTCGGTCCGCTCTCAAGCGAACTCTGGAGCGGCCCATTTCTGGTGTGAACCCCACCCGGACTAGTCAGAGGAAGCACTTGATATTTTGTGTAGATTTTTTTGGTTATTTCCTGTTTTGGAAGCTGTCTTGCAGCCAGCCCGGCCATCTTCTCTGATGAGCGCGTCTGATAGCAGAGCGTCTCCCACGATATGCATACATCGTTAAATTATTGAATGCCCGCATTCTGATCAGATGTTCATGTTCTCGCTCCGCCAAAGACTGTTGATACGCCTGCTGCCAGATCAAAAGCAACAGCAAAAATAACCCGCCGATGATGCTCCATGATGCCGATGGCGATGAGATGACAGCAGCAACGCTAGACCATTGACTGTAGATTCCCAGATGACTAGTGGGAGGGTTTGTTTACTTTTGCCCCGCCAAATTGTATGGCCAATAACAGAACGAGATTTCTGCCCACGTGACTTTGGTTCGTGTGGGCAGGACTAGTGGATTTTGGCCTTGTGAACGCAAACCGAACCAGCTGAAAAACGAAACAATGTATCATCCTCTTCTCTGGCCCGAACCAAGGACCCGGACTTTCTGGTGTGAACCCACCCTTAGAAGGCCTTTAAAGAGTACAATGACATCAGAGACATGAACAGATATTGCTCATTGATGAGGTCGGACACAATTTTTTTATTTTCAGTCTTGGCTGTTTGAGAAGTTAAAGGTTGAGTTAAAGGTTTTATTTAGGCTATTCAAGATAGTGAAATATCGATCAGAATATACTTGTAAAGCTTTTCACTAGTAGGACCACCCTCACCATTTTAGTGTTGCCTGCTTGTTTTAGAATTTATTTTAAGATGTTATTATTGCATTTTAAGGGGTTGCATGCCCTGGCCCAGAGCTACTGTATATTTCTGACCCTTTGATTCCTTATGGCCCTGTGTGCACCTCTCTGACTGGTCCTGTGTTCAGGCTAAAGACTAAAGACCTCTGACTGCATGGTCCTGTGTTCAGGCTAAAGACTAAAGACCTCTCTGACTGGTCCTGTGTTCAGGCTAAAGACTAAAGACCTCTCTGACTGCATGGTCCTGTGTTCAGGCTAAAGACTAAAGACCTCTCTGACTGGTCCTGTGTTCAGGCTAAAGACTAAAGACCTCTGACTGCATGGTCCTGTGTTCAGGCTAAAGACTAAAGACCTATGACTGCATGGTCCTGTGTTCAGGCTAAAGACTAAAGACCTCTCTGACTGCATGGTCCTGTGTTCAGGCTAAAGACTAAAGACTTCTCTGACTCGTCCTGTGTTCAGGCTAAAGACTAAAGACCTCTCTGACTGGTCCTGTGTTCAAGCTAAATACCTCTCTGAATGGTCCTGTGTTTGGGGTAGAAAGACTAAAGACCTCATGGTCCTGTGTTCAGGCTAAAGACTAAAGACCTCTGACTGCATGGTCCTGTGTTCAGGCTAAAGACTAAAGACCTCTCTGACTGGTCCTGTGTTCAGGCTAAAGACTAAAGACCTCTCTGACTGCATGGTCCTGTGTTCAGGCTAAAGACTAAAGACCTCTCTGACTGGTCCTGTGTTCAGGCTAAAGACTAAAGACCTCTGACTGCATGGTCCTGTGTTCAGGCTAAAGACTAAAGACCTATGACTGCATGGTCCTGTGTTCAGGCTAAAGACTAAAGACCTCTCTGACTGCATGGTCCTGTGTTCAGGCTAAAGACTAAAGACCTCTCTGACTGCATGGTCCTGTGTTCAGGCTAAAGACTAAAGACTTCTCTGACTCGTCCTGTGTTCAGGCTAAAGACTAAAGACCTCTCTGACTGGTCCTGTGTTCAAGCTAAATACCTCTCTGAATGGTCCTGTGTTTGGGGTAGAAAGACTAAAGACCTCATGGTCCTGTGTTCAGGCTAAAGACTAAAGACCTCTGACTGCATGGTCCTGTGTTCAGGCTAAAGACTAAAGACCTCTCTGACTGGTCCTGTGTTCAGGCTAAAGACTAAAGACCTCTCTGACTGCATGGTCCTGTGTTCAGGCTAAAGACTAAAGACCTCTCTGACTGGTCCTGTGTTCAGGCTAAAGACTAAAGACCTCTGACTGCATGGTCCTGTGTTCAGGCTAAAGACTAAAGACCTATGACTGCATGGTCCTGTGTTCAGGCTAAAGACTAAAGACCTCTCTGACTGCATGGTCCTGTGTTCAGGCTAAAGACTAAAGACCTCTCTGACTGCATGGTCCTGTGTTCAGGCTAAAGACTAAAGACTTCTCTGACTCGTCCTGTGTTCAGGCTAAAGACTAAAGACCTCTCTGACTGGTCCTGTGTTCAAGCTAAATACCTCTCTGAATGGTCCTGTGTTTGGGGTAGAAAGACTAAAGACCTCATGGTCCTGTGTTCAGGCTAAAGACTAAAGACCTATCTAACTGGTCCTGTGTTCGGGCTATAAAGACTAAAGGTGACCAGGTTTTTGCAGTCAGGGCTCTAAGGGCTCTGGAGAGGCTGACAGAATCAGCATCATCTTTTAAATCACTTCATAACTTTTATCACAAGGCCTTTTTATAATCCTTTGGCCTTCACTTATTTTATCCCCAATGACTTGTCTCTTAAACTTTCCTTTCCTTATTCAATTTATTTTGTCCTTATGGCTGGATTGTCACGATTCCTTTCCCCCATTTACTGTTATTTCTGTTCCTTTGATCTGGCATTGCTCAGTGTACTGTACTGTATGCTCATGCAGTTTGACCAGGCATGATTTCTTTAAATAATATTTTTATTGCATTGGTATAAGCCTCTCCAAATTAAGAATCTCACCCAACTCTCTCAACCACATCTCAAATGAAGGTAGGCTACAGCATCAGACTTCCAAAATCGTAAAATAAGTTTTTTGGCGAACACAGTACAGAAATACAATGACCATTTGTCACTGCCAGGGTTCAGAGCGGTGTCATTTGTAATAATAAAAAAATTATAATAATAATAACAATTACAATACGAAGAGTGCGTAGTAGTGCGTGGATCCCTAATAATAATAATAATACATGGGACTTATATAACGCTTTTCAAGGACTCAAAGATGCTCTACACTATACAGTGCACTAACACTAAGGCGACGACGATAGTGCAACAGACAATGGACAAACATGACAGACACAGGGATAGGCGGGGGGGACTTAAGAGAAGGCAGAGGAGAAGAGATGGTTCTTGAGGCGGGATTGAAAAACTGTGAGGGACCCCAGACTATAAATTGTATATACAATTTATATCAACAGCATGAGCTTTAATTCTTATATTGTGTTACTTCCTGCATTATCGACACAAAATGGCTGCTTTGGCTGCATGTGAAATAGGCATATTTCTGCTGTTGATGCAGTCAAATTAAAATAATAAGATGAAGAAATACCCAGGGAGAGGAGAGAGGGAGCTGCACAAATAGGCTACATAAAAAGTCAGTGAACATTGAGCGCAAGGCAGATTGAGTTTGTGAGTTAATTTTCTAAAGGTGGCTGTCAGTATGTCAGCACTGCTCTCATCAAGCGAAGACATGATTAAAGTATCAGAAGAACCATTCCTGTTGAAACCATGCGGCTCTGACGCAAAGCTGCTATTCCTGTAAAATAACCTGACAACCTGGGCTATGTTGTTAATTGATAATGACAAACGCGTATGTGTGTATGTGTGTATGTGTGTAGTGGTGGCTGCCTGTGAATGCTACTTTGCTCACTACAAAGTCTATTTCTGTGTATCTACTATTACAGTCTGTTTCCTATGTTTGTTAATCAGAGAGAGAGAGAGAGAGAGAGAGAGAGAGTGAGAGAGAGAGGGAGAGAGAGAGAGAGAGAGAGAGAGAGAGAGAGAGAGAGAGAGAGATGATCTTTTGGACAGGACATTAAATAAGGAAAATTCGATTTTGAGACTTTTTCATCAGGACTCAATATCTTGAAACCATACGCTGTAAAATTGTTAAAGTGAATTACTGTACAAGAGAGTACAAAACAATGCATACAGTAGTAGACAAACAGGCAATAGCCTGTCTGTTTAAGATTAACTAACGTTTTTCATTCACTTTTCAAATTCTCACAGCCTCAGAAATAAATTGAACTCTCAAGTTTGTTGCACTTCATGGATTTGTGTATCACATTATTCCTTGTTCCTTGTCTGCCTGATCCTGCGGCTGCTTCCCTGCAGTGATGGCAATGTGTCAATGCTTTTAAGTTGCATAGAGAAAGAAAACTGTTACTCGTCCTGGCCAGTTTTTTGTGTGTGTAATGAGTTGAGCTTGTCTGAAACAAACATATGAATGCACACGTTTTGGTCCCATGTTTCATTAGCTACAATACAACCCCCCACACCCACACACGCACACACACGCACGCACGCACACACACACACACACACACACACACACACACACACACACACACACACACACACACACACACAGCTTATTTCTTTTTCGAAACTTGTGCAAGACTTGTTTTAAAATCCCCATTGGCTAAGTATTTCTTCTTCTGCAAATAATTGTGGAAGGATGAGAATATTGAATTCAATATTGAAGAAAAATCTCAATGCCCCATAGAGTGGGCTCTTGGCCTTTCTATTGTTAATCAGCCTGGTTCAGGGATAGCAGTGAACTAAACACTCCAGTGCCTAGATAGTTTTATTACTTATATTTTTAATTTATTATACATAAGTTTTATTCTTATGTATCGTATGTCCATCAAAGCTCACCCCACACAGCAGATCATCTGAATTGTCAAATGCCATTTCTTTGGTTCGGTTTGGTTCAGTCAGGAGGCTCAAGAAGGAAGTCAGTCAGCTAATTATGGCTATTGTTTCCATTTCATATTGTGTCCTCGAGAAGCTGATAAACACTTCACAGTCAATTATTTATATCTGGTAAAAAATAAAATAGATTACCATTCATCAGGGATACTTTCTCACTTCAAAATATAGCTCCCTGTCAAGGCCGTCACTTTGTGTTGAAAAGTGGTGGGGACATAAGGGCCCAGAAAAAAAAAAAAAAAAAGTAAAAATATGGAAGACTACACTTATAACACCCCCCTTCAACACCACGTCAATAGAACAATGCCAATTACTATCACATGAAAGCACCAGTACATGTCAGTCAGCCCAGACATAACAATATATCCAATATCACGGCCCTGAAATATGACAAAGTCGAAACAAATGAAGGAATAATGTTACTTTTTCTGGATAATAATAATAATAATAATGAATAATGATTAAGATAAAGATCATTATTAAGAATAATGACTTCTTGGTGCATCTTTTTTCATAACATTTTTAAGTAATTATCCGTTAAAAGGTGATAGGGACAAAATCTGCCATTTGAAAAAGTGGTGGAGACATGTCCCCATCAGTGTAAATGACACCTATGCTCCCTGGGCTCCCATGTTAAAAATACATTTCCACAAGCAGACTTCATGTCACTTAAACTGCTAAAATTAGAACCAACCTGTCCAGATGGGATATTAGCATATTTAAAATGGGTGCCTCATGTCATAAAATGGCTCCCCTCCAAAGGAAAGAACAAATTAAGAGGCTATAGGACAATAGCCCGACAATTAGGCCTACCTCACCCACCAGGACTATTAAATAATTACTAGCCCACAGAGAACATGTTCAAAAGCGAATCACTGCTTTGAGCACTTTGTGTGAATGGATCCCATTGTCCCAGGTATAATTGCTTTTATGTGAGGAAAGCAATGTAATTTCCATGTGCTAAAGTGAAAAATCTGATGAGGCACTGACAGGCGGTGACAGGGTTAAACTAATTGGTGTCACAGGGAATTTGGACAAATGGCTCTTACCTTTGTTGGAGAGGCACAGGAGAGATGGAGGCGTGGGGGAAAAGACCGGGATTGGGGAGGGAGAGGTGGGAGGAAAGGAGAAGAGAGAACATTGTTAGATGTTAATTTTCAAAATAAGACATAAATGTGACATCTCAATTATAACATTTTCATCCAGTGCAACACTCACAGGGAACGAAACATCCATCAAATTTGGGCTTATTCACTTAACAAAAACTCCAAATGATTGAATTCAAAACGCACTCAGAAAATGACAAAATAAAGTATAGCTTTCTTACATTGTAGTCAAAGAAGGATTTCTTCTACTAATGATTATTACATTTGATTATGAATTCTATGAACATATTTAGGCCCAAAATGGCCTGAAGATGTTGCCTCTATCGTTGACCAGTCGTTTCTTGTCACGCACGATGTGGTTCCTCCAAGGTCTTAGACCGCTCGTGTTCGGACTGAAGATGTAAGTAATTGCAAAATGAATAATGGCGACATCTTGAAACCGTTTAGGCTAGA
>NC_139631.1:12993041-13000541 GCF_964638095.1 Poromitra crassiceps | reverse complement strand
GTTGATAAGTTGCTGCAGCTCTCCCCAATCCACCAAGCACAAAGGGTGACACTGAGTGAAAGAGAGAAAAAATAAAAGGGATATTAGCCTTGAGCTGAGTGATAAGAGAGGGAAGTAAGCGGCTTCCGTTATCAGTCCGGACAGAACCAAACCCGGCCCATTCCAGCTCACAGCCGAAAGACACTCCCCCACCCCAAATAAAATAAATCAAATCCTCCAAAATATCAATGGTGGAAAAAAACAGCATTTCTCTGAGCCGAGTAAACAAATAAGTTGCTTTTCTCAAAATGAGGTGGGAGCTCCCCGGAAAGATGAAGAAAGGAAACAACTAAAATATATTTGCCTCATTTTATTTGAGATAATGAAATAGTGTTTGGTAAGCCGATTCCAGTGTGCTATGAATAGTGTGGATGTGAGATATTATGATGGCATTGATCTAGCTTCAAAGTAGTGGTGCCTGAGCCCTGGAAACCGCCTTGGGAAGAGGGCAAGCCAGACACAATGCTAAACTCCCCATCACACACATGTCTGCCCGCATGGAAAGAGAGCCAAAGAGCCAAAGACTATATATAATGTCAGATGAGAAGGCTTCAGTATTGACCATGTGAGTGCAGTAGGACCTCAGGTGCACAGTTAGGATGAAAGGGGAGAGGGATCGATGCAGAGATGGAACGGCCTGAGATGTAACCATTTATCCAAACACACTATCTCTCTCTCACACACACTCTTTGAGTGGTAAAACTCAATATGATCGCCATACACAGACTGTGGAGAGAGAGGGAAATAAACACTTTTTCACTGAATACAGTGTTTTTACTTCTGAGACTCGGCCAAGTACTGTACCAGTCAATTTACATTTCATTCCCGGGCATTAGTGCACTTATTGCCAGTTATTTACACGGAGGAGAATAGTCGAATAAATTGACAAAGAAACACTGGAAACCACTTAAATATAAATGACATTGTTCACTTGTCTATTATCCACATTTCTTGTTCTTTGGATATTCCTCTATGTATACAGTTTCAGTCATTAAATTAACTCTGAGTTATTTCACCACATCAAGGCATCTTTTAGAAAGCTTGCCTGGTGTTGCACAGACTTGGGGACGGCTTTAGACCAGTGGGTCTCAAACGTTTTCATGTCAAAGACCCTAAACTAACACTAATTAGACCACAAACCCCCATCTGATAAGCTTTTAGCTTTTATGTTTTATTACAGAAAGTATATGAAACACATGACCAAATTAGTCATACAGTCTGTCATTGTGCTACTTATGGATGGAATGGAACTACCACCCTTTTTGCTGGGGACCCCCTGGAACACTGTGATAGTAAATTATTGATTGAGTGCTTATTGATTGATTGCTTATGAACTATGGCCCTTCTAAGATGTATTTTGTGAACTATGCTCTTCATCATTGCAGAATATTCCTGTATAGGGAGAACATGTATCTTGCTTTGAGTGGGTAGACGTGGATTGTTGTGTCTTGTGAACATCAGATTGACTACTGACGTCACGGAAATGTACTGAGTTGGAGAGAGGTTGTATGAAGTGGAAAAGTACTGCCCTCCAAGGTGGGGGGGCAGGTGCCATAGTTTCAGTATATGATGAGTTGTAAAAATGACTCGTGGCTCTTGTCTGACAAAATGCCATCAGAGGGAGACTCTGTGCACAGATCTAAATGAAGAATAAATCCTCCTAATTACACTTGAAACGGGTATCTCATTATTGATGGATCGGCAGGGCATTTCAGCAATTTTTCCATCACAACACCCTCAAGGGCCCCTGGGGCTCCCCAGACCCCACTTTGAGACCCACTGCTTTAGGCAGCACAACACATTGATAACTACTTCCCCCAAATACATTGGAGACCCATTGAAATACTTGTGGACAAATCCTTTTAAAGACATCTGATTTGAAAGAGTGCTCTATAGTGGACTATGTATCAGAGCGGTGGGGTTGGCTTGATTATCATCACAGGAGCCACTGCCTTCAGTATCTGACTCAGTCTTAATTGGAAACACTAAAAGGTTTCCAAGCCGCGGATGCACATGTAAAAGAGAGCTGTAATCTGCATTGAAGACAGCGTTGTCATGGCCAGACTCCTAATGCGGTGTACAAAGACCTTTGTTTTTAATCCCGCTGTATTTCACAAACTCTCTTGTGAACAAATCCACATGAACAAGAGATACATTAACACTCGCAAATTGGCAGTGGATAAATCCTGAGAGGGCAGGTGTTTCAAAAGCACGTTGCTATTTTTCCTCTTCCTGTGCCAGCCCCCATCTTGCTCCTAGTCACAGTTTACTGAGAAGAGCTCATTAACATCAATAGCTTAGTTTGGCCTTCATTATCGTAATACCCCAAAGCAAAATGGTCACAGCGCATTTGTGAATCGCTGACTGTTCCTTTGAAAGGTAGTCCGTGTACTGTAAACACCAATCATGTGGTTAGAGATGTAGCGACAGGGAGAGAGCATGCTTGGCAGCTGAAGCTAGTTCTGATTCTGTGTTAATCTTTTTTGAGTGCAGGTTAATAGCACAGAAGGCTGAATGATAGACCCTTCCAGGATTCAGTGGTTGTTTGGCTGGCAGAGCTGCGTCTCTAGCCCAGATCATCTTTCCACAAGCCAAATCATGCAATGACAACTTGCTTTATCATTCAAACCATACTCAATGAACAGCCAATTGTATAATAGAAGATCAGGAGCTGGCAAAGTGTTTTAAAGCAGCTGCAACAGTTTGGGAGGGAACACGCCAAAAGCACGGTTAAAGAAGGCTTTGACGATCTTCAGAATAAAGACAGACTTACCGTAAATTCCGGACTATAAGACGCACCGGTCTATAAGCCGCACCTTCAAAGGTGACTATTTTTTTCTTCTATAAGCCGCACCGGACTATAAGCCGCGGGTGTTTTGATGTTTAATTACCATATGTAAGGCTTCGTGCACAGAGGGGATTGTCGGGATCGATGGCTGTTTGGGGAAGCTCCCATTTATTAACATTTCAACAAAACAAAAGTCAGGTCACTAATCCCCAGACAAAATCACACATTGTGGTATTTTTTGTTTTTTTTACAGTGCACACAGTGTCCGCGGTGTGGTGAAAAGAGGGCAAGAGAGGAAATTAAAACAGAAGTGGATTTATAGTTAGAAAGAGTGCTAAAGAAGAGAGAATTCCGTTTTTTATTTTTTTATTTTAGTTACTCACAGTACTATTGACCAGTCCAACTCAAAAGATATTCGGCAGTTTCACTTTGAGCTCTTGTTCCGCCGCTGGGCACACAGTGTCCGCGGTGTGGTGAAAAGCGAAAAAGCTGCTTCTTCCCCGCAGCCTGGAGGATGAGTTGACGGTCGGGCCAGCGGAGTAGGCAGATGAAGATGGCCCTCGGTGGCAGGCCGGGGTCTGGACGTGGCCGAGGCGCCCGGTGTGCGGGAGAAAGGAGGAGGAGGAGAAACCGCCACCTCCACAGCCAGCCACCTCACACACCCCAACTGTTTAATAGTGCCCGGCTCGCATGCCTCTCGGTCGGCTGGCCGGACAATATGCACCCCGCTCCAGCAGCAGCTTCGGGAGGTTTTCTCACTGTGTTCGGGACTTCGGCTCTAACTCGGCCAGATGGCTGGACACGAGTGAAACTCTTCACGGTTGCATTATTTTCTTTAGTGAGTGAGTGGATGGACTTCTGCACGTTTTCAAACTTGTTTTCAAGCTGCTCAAAACCTCTGAGCGATGTCGGACTTAATCGATAGTGTTTCACGGAGTAAAAGTTTAGCCCAAGCGGTGTCTCCAGCCTCCAGCAGGTGAGTCATTTCCTCATTCATGGCGTGATTGCTTCGTCTTTTTCTTTCTGCTTACCTGTGTTGTGTTATGTTATGTTATGTTATGTTGTTAAAAGAGGGCAAGAGAGGAAATTAAAACAGAAGTGGATTTATAGTTAGAAAGAGTGCTAAAAAAGAGAGATTTTTTTTTTTTTTTGGAAAAAATCCATAGATAAGACGCACCGTTATATAAGCCGCAGGGGGCAAAAAAGGCCAAAAAACGGGAAAAAAGCCGCGGCTTATAGTCCGGAATTTACGGTAAGTAGATCTTCAGAAAAAAGACAGAGGGAAGTAGTAGATATTCAGAATAAAGACAGAGAGAAGTAGATCTTCAGAATAAAGACAGAGGGAAGTAGATCTTCAGAATAAAGACAGAGGGAAGTAGATCTTCAGAGTAAAGACAGAGGGAAGTAGATCTTCAGAAAAAAGACAGAGAGAAGTATCTTCAGAATAAAAACAGAGGGAAGTAGTATTATCTTCAGAAAAAAGACAGAGGGAAGTAGATCTTCAGAATAAAGACAGAGAGAAGTAGATCTTCAGAATAAAGACAGAGAGAAGTATCTTCAGAATAAAAACAGAGGGAAGTAGATATTCAGAATAAAGACAGAGGGAAGTAGATCTTCAGAATAAAGACAGAGAGAAGTAGATCTTCAGAATAAAGACAGAGAGAAGTAGATCTTCAGAATAAAGACAGAGAGAAGTAGATCTTCAGAAAAAAGACAGAGGGAAGTAGATCTTCAGAATAAAGACAGAGGGAAGTAGATCTTCAGAAAAAAGACAGAGGGAAGTAGATATTCAGAATAAAGACAGAGGGAAGTAGATCTTCAGAAAAAAGACAGAGGGAAGTAGATATTCAGAATAAAGACAGAGGGAAGTAGATCTTCAGAATAAAGACAGAGGGAAGTAGATCTTCAGAATAAAGACAGAGAGAAGTAGATCTTCAGAATAAAGACAGAGGGAAGTAGATCTTCAGAAAAAAGACAGAGGGAAGTAGATCTTCAGAATAAAGACAGAGGGAAGTAGATATTCAGAATAAAGACAGAGGGAAGTAGATCTTCAGAATAAAGACAGAGAGAAGTAGATCTTCAGAATAAAGACAGAGGGAAGTAGATCTTCAGAAAAAAGACAGAGGGAAGTAGATCTTCAGAATAAAGACAGAGGGAAGTAGATCTTCAGAAAAAAGACAGAGGGAAGTAGATCTTCAGAATAAAGACAGAGGGAAGTAGATATTCAGAATAAAGACAGAGGGAAGTAGATCTTCAGAATAAAGACAGAGAGAAGTAGATCTTCAGAATAAAGACAGAGGGAAGTAGATCTTCAGAAAAAAGACAGAGGGAAGTAGATCTTCAGAAAAAAGACAGAGGGAAGTAGATATTCAGAATAAAGACAGAGGGAAGTAGATCTTCAGAATAAAGACAGAGAGAAGTAGATCTTCAGAATAAAGACAGAGGGAAGTAGATATTCAGAATAAAGACAGAGGGAAGTAGATCTTCAGAATAAAGACAGAGAGAAGTAGATCTTCAGAATAAAGACAGAGGGAAGTAGATCTTCAGAAAAAAGACAGAGGGAAGTAGATCTTCAGAATAAAGACAGAGAGAAGTAGATCTTCAGAGTAAAGACAGAGGGAAGTAGATCTTCAGAATAAAGACAGAGGGAAGTATCTTCAGAATAAAGACAGAGGGAAGTAGATCTTCAGAAAAAAGACAGAGGGAAGTAGATCTTCAGAATAAAGACAGAGAGAAGTAGATCTTCAGAATAAAGACAGAGGGAAGTAGATCTTCAGAATAAAGACAGAGGGAAGTAGATCTTCAGAAAAAAGACAGAGGGAAGTAGATCTTCAGAATAAAGACAGAGAGAAGTAGATCTTCAGAATAAAGACAGAGGGAAGTAGATCTTCAGAATAAAGACAGAGGGAAGTATCTTCAGAATAAAGACAGAGGGAAGTAGATCTTCAGAAAAAAGACAGAGGGAAGTAGATCTTCAGAATAAAGACAGAGAGAAGTAGATCTTCAGAATAAAGACAGAGGGAAGTAGATCTTCAGAATAAAGACAGAGAGAAGTAGATCTTCAGAATAAAGACAGAGGGAAGTAGATCTTCAGAAAAAAGACAGAGGGAAGTAGATCTTCAGAATAAAGACAGAGAGAAGTAGATCTTCAGAGTAAAGACAGAGGGAAGTAGATCTTCAGAATAAAGACAGAGGGAAGTATCTTCAGAATAAAGACAGAGGGAAGTAGATCTTCAGAATAAAGACAGAGGGAAGTAGATCTTCAGAATAAAGACAGAGAGAAGTAGATCTTCAGAATAAAGACAGAGGGAAGTAGATCTTCAGAAAAAAGACAGAGGGAAGTAGATCTTCAGAATAAAGACAGAGGGAAGTAGATCTTCAGAAAAAAGACAGAGGGAAGTAGATCTTCAGAATAAAGACAGAGGGAAGTATCTTCAGAATAAAAACAGAGGGAAGTAGATCTTCAGAATAAAGACCGAGGGAAGTAGTAGCAGAAAAGTTAAGTGTATTTCAGAAGCTTGTCTCTGAATGACATCTGTGAAACAAGGTGTTTTCTCAAGTGATTTTGTGATCTTTGGTATCTTTAGGGTAGCAGGCCAACAGTACATGCCACAGAAGTGGTACAAATGTCTATTCAAATGTTGAAAGTTCACCTCATACACCAGCCACTCCATGCTCAATTATGTCTCAGCAATTTTGGGATTGACACAATTTGTTACACAGATTTGGTGCGAGATTTAACCATTTTGTATCAACTCGAGAATTGAAAAAAAGAAAAAGACTCCAAAATACCACATTAAGATCCCAAGACATTAAAGAACACCATAGAAAAAGTCATGCTGTGATTTGGTAGCAAAAACTTTTGACATTTGGAGATTTCTGTAAGAAATGCATTTTTCAGCGATTTGGTGGCAAACACGCATTGTCAATACCTAGGAAAACCATGCTCTAGAGCTCTAGTTTGTGGTTGTAAAATGTCTAATCATGTATAAAAACTGTATAAAATGACCTATTGTGACCAAGAGGTGACAATAGTTTTTTGTTTTTTTACAGTGAGGTCAAACTTGAAAAATGTCTAACATCATCACACCTGAATACAATTGGGCTCATTGCATCCACAAAAGTCTCAGATTTCCAGTCATACCCAATTTATGCAATTCCAAATCTGTTTAGGGACCTGTGTATGCTGACATTTTCAAATAGAAAAGGCGAAAAATAACATTAAGGCTGCTTTCTCACTGGGAATGATTGCTTTCGTTCCGTTCCGTTCCGTTCCATTCCGTTCCGTTCCGCACCCGGGAACGATTGCCCCCCTTCCCCTCTCCCCCGCTGGTCAGCTTTCACATTACAACATTTCTTCCGTGCTTGGAAACGGAACAGAGTGCACTTGCGTCATCAACTATGCCTGGAGTTTATCCTCACCCGTTTGTTGTCTATGTGGTTCGGAACGGTTGGCTTTCACACTCGCAAGTGTTCCGTATAGGGTTAGCACAAGCTGGGCATGTCTGTAAAGGGAAGACTTGTAGGTAGAACCAATTCTCATTCAGATATCATGAGGTGAGAGGTCAAGGGACCATGGCATGGTCAGCACCAATGGATGCTTCCGCTCTTATAGTTTCATATGATATCAGTGTCTTCACTCTGGCTTTAAAAATGAGCCTGCTACAGAAACG
>NC_139631.1:12963041-12990541 GCF_964638095.1 Poromitra crassiceps | reverse complement strand
ACACCATTAAAGAAAGTCAGAAAAAACAAACATGCACACACAAATAAAGACGTGCATTCAAAGAGATGCGTGCGCACACGCACGCACATACACACACTTAAAACACACACACACACACACACGCACACACCATGAAGAGAATACACACACGCACGCGGTAAGATGTGGCAAAATGTGTGTATTCTCTTCCATGAGCTGACAGAACTGGGACAACCAGTTGTGAAGGAAAAAGACTCCACAAGGCACAGAGTCTACCGCCCCATGTTTAGTGCTGGCGGCTGAAGCGAGCCGCGCCCTAAGTAAAGATGGCAGCATGTGGCTCTCCAGGGGGTGCTTTTAGCTGCTAGAACATCTGCAGCTCGTGGCACTGCATGTCGGTCCTCCCACACACAGATTTAGAAGTAGACACACGTACAGCAGAGAGAGAGATGGGTGCAGTCGCAAGCTCTCTCTCTCTCTCTCTCTAAAGCAGACACAGAAATGAATGTGTGGGCATTATATAGATGCACACACACACACACACTCACAAACACACACACAATGCACGTACACAGGCCTATGCACAATACACACAGCCACAAACTATCACATGCACACGTACACAGGAGACACAGACAAACAGCAAGACATGAGAGACTGCACTTACAACATATGGAGTAATTATAATTTTCTTGGGTTAAGGGAAATTACTCCTTAGAAAAATGCTCTTTTAATCAGACGCTTTAATGAACGATTTGCATCTGTGTGTGTGTGTGTGTGTGTGTGTGTGTGTGTGTGTGTGTGTGTGTGTGTGTGTGTTCACCTTCTAGCAAAATATAATGGTAGTTTGCATGCATTCCACTATCAATGGCCCTATGCTGTACTGCCATTACAGTTAACTGCACTTCACCAGGAGAAGACACAGGTGGTTGAGGGGGCATTACAGTAAGAGAACATGAACATCATGAAAGGCTGGAAATGAAATGTTATGAAAGTGATGTGATGTGCTTTGTGGCTTGAACATGGAAACTTGGCATTGTTGTATCCTTGCTGCAAGGACGCAAAAATGAAATTGATCATGTTTATAAAAATGGAAATCATCCACATTGGGAGTTGCAAAAGAAAAATCGATGCTGATGCAGTATATCTCACCATCCATATACCCATGACTTTGTGACTCACTGCACCGACAGGCTCCATACTGCAGAGCCAGACATGCCTTTTATGTAAAAGAACCAGGTTTGAGTCTACACTTGCAAGTACAAGTAGCGTAGCATTCAGTTTGTACTTAAAGTCAAGCTGAAATGAAATAACACTAGGTCAAAACCTAGCATATGGCCAGCGTGGAAAAGCCTGTTGGGTGTAGCAGGGAGCGGCATTGTTAATGTGGAGGGTTCTCGGTGGCAAAAGTATGAAGGATATAATGGAAAATCAGTATGGTAAGAAAATAATCATTTAATTATGTACTTGAATAATAATAATAACACAATAACTTTGTGAGGTGTGTGTGTTTATTGTAAAAAATATAAAAGATGTGTATTTGTCGCATTAAAAGGACCCCACCCGTCTCTATAGCCTCACAGTGCCTTTTCTTCAACTTCTATTGTTCTAATTACATCTCTCCCAGTTAGCAGTATCCCAAAATCATAAGATCATCATGAAATAGCCTACGCTGTCCCCTTAAACAGTTAGCTAAATATCGATAGCCTAATACCATAATTGCCTAAAGCAATTGCCTACTTTTGCAATTGCAATTGTGTTGTTGGTCAATCCTGGCGTGTTTCGCCCCCAAATCGAGTGTGTTCTGGTGCTAAGCGAGAGGGTTCTAGGACAACAAGGCTCTCTGAGGCACGAGCCAACTACGTTAATGTGGAGCAGTGCGGTAAATACAATATTCCTGGAATGCGAGTTTAACGAACCAGTTACATGTCCTCTGCATTCTACATCAAATGAAGACATTACTGTTTGTTTTATTTTGTATGTTACATACTTATTGCCAAGTTATTAGTTAGTTTATGGGCTAGGAATTCTGCCAGGGTACTGGGACTATAGGCGGCCATCTTGCCTGCAGTATTTTCAAATCAAGTAGAATACCGTTTTGCCAGAAATCTGGGGGGTTTAGTCCTGCTTCAAGTAAAGAATGTATGTACTTTTCCCATCTTTGGTTATAATTGTTTAGTTATGTCGACAGCTGCAAATATTCAACCAATAACAATGTTATATTAAAAAAGACTGTTGACAGTAAAGTCAGCAACACAAGTACGCTACATTAGTAATCATATCCTGCTAACCATGTGCAACCGAGCTAAATAAACATGTTTGCTCTTATTTGAATTGGCTGTGATGAAATGTTCACACAATGTTTGACAACACCAACAACAAAAATGCACTTTTGTTTCATTTCTCTTTTTTTTTAGGCTCACTAACTTAATATTAAAGACACTCAGATGTGCCCATAGCAAAATCTACCACTCTAAAAGAAAAGAGAAAAATATCTCTCTCACTCGTCATCGTCTCTTCTCTTCGTGCTTTTCTTGCCTTCCTCTGAACTCTCTTCATTTGTTTTTTAGATTTTCTTTTGAGCTTATGTGGGTAGCAGTGTTTTCTTTGCCTGTACAGCCATGGTGGCTAGGCTACCACTGCGCATGTTAACTGCCCAGGTTTGCCTGCTGGTTCTATAAAAATCACTTAAAAAACGATAAACTATAAAACTATAAAACACTCTCTCACACACACACACACACACACACACACACACACACACACACACACACACACACACAAACACACCTGCTGGTTGTTGCTCAGCACTGTTGTTGTACTGCTGGCCCCTAAGCAGCTCAACTGGAGTAGTCAGGGGTTCAGAGTCAGTGCTTGGGTCAAGGGCACTCGTAGTTGCTGAGTGACTAAGTGCATCTAGTTTACGCCTCCATCATATTTCATTGCAATTAAGCCCAGGTGGAGCATATTAAACTGCCCACATAGGGTCAGCAATAATGTGGCACGGTTGAGCATGTAGGCCTAGAGAGGTTTCATCACTGTTTATGTCAAAAGTGCTAATATATAATGCCTCATCAGTCAATATGCTTCTGTATGAGGGCAAAGCAAAGCTATGTGTTTCAGCCAAGTGAAATAAGGACAATGTTAAACAAAACAAAAAAATCAATTCAACTGCAATTCTAATGTTTTTTATGATGTTTTTTTATGATGTTTTTTTGTGATGTTTCCCTCCCTCTCCATTCTTTCTTTATGCAAACCCCCATGAACAAGGGAAGATCAGTTGCGATAAAAGAGAAACTGTTCACAGGAATCTGACCTTGATATGCACCAAGAAAAACAAAACAGATGGTTTTTGTATTTTCAAACACAGAAAGGTCGTGGCACTGTCTGAGTATATTTTTTTGTCAAACAAAAAGTGTGTCGATCTTCAAAAGAAGTTAAGAACAAACATTTACACACATACACACATACACACGCACACGCACACACACACACACACACACACACACACACACACACACACACACACACGCACACACACACACACACACACACACACACACACACACATACAAACACATTCAGTACAGGTTTCGCTTTTGTTTTGCATAAAAGTCTCATGCAAGATAAGAAGAAGATTTTCCAGAATGCTCTGCTCTCTTCTCCATCTGTTAAGTCAACTTTTATCTGACCAGGCTAACTGAGGAGTCTGGGCTGATAAACGCCCCCTGGTGGCAAGATAAGGAGGAGAGGAGGCTATTAGGACACACCCTGTGCTGTCACTGTACACAAACACATGTAACCACACATAAATACACACAGATATGTAGCCTGAAAGCAAGCACACCCAAGTAGGCTACTGTACACAGACACCCACGACCGGTTCGGTGGGAAAAAATACTTGAACTCTTCGAAATGCAAATATGTTTGATGCATAAAGGACAATGTGAAGGAGACAAGACGGTTTTGAGTGGCGTTATTACACATGGATTTGAATCGGTCCCCCATGTATCTTGGGTGCAGTTACACCTGGTTTACATGTGGGTAAGTGCAATGGGATTGCTCTCTGATCACTCAAGGCACATTTGAATGAAATGGGTTGTAAATGTGGGCACAAAGGTGGCCTCCATTATTGAAGAAGGCCAATGGGTCAGTGGATATGACACAATTTGCATGAACATGCTGTACGTGGAACTGTGTGTGTGTGCGTCTGTATATTAGCATTAGTCTTCACGTCTGTTCGCTTTCATCATCAGCTTCAGCTGGTACCTCTTCAACCAATGTAGGGAGACATCAGCATTCCAATGGTGTACTCACGTCCCCTACCATCTCTCTTTCTCTCTCTCTCTCTCACACACACACACACGCATGCACACGCACACACACACACACACCTCCTCATCTGCTTGCAGCTCCTGACACCATGCAGTGGAAATCCAGCATATCAAATAGGTCTTTCCATGGCATACCTCATTCATATTCATGAGGTCGTGGCCAGACCGGGGCCCTTATTGGCCTTGTCAGGGTTCAAAAACCCGCCTCTGTGATCAGGGCTAACTGCTATTATTGGATGGCTTTTCATTAGCAACCATACCCCTGTCAGCCCAGTTGACAACAGTGATATGACAGATTCTGCTACTGAATGTGTTGTTAATGTATTTTACAACATGATACTGTAAACCACCCTGAAGAGCAATGACAACAACAACAAAGCAGCCTACAGGTGAGAGAGCAACATAAATGTGTGGCTCGTAGGACAAAATAACAGATACAGGCTTTATGTTTGTTACTTGGTTAAACAATTCCTAATACACAAATATGTCACACCAATTTAGAGTTCACAGATGTTTGGGCATAATTGCAAAGCTCCATCAGGCTAAATCTGCTAGCGATGGAAAATCATCATGGAACCGCTTTGCATTATTATTATGTCACAACATCCAACTGAGTGCTAAGTGTTTCCATGACGATGTCCCGCCATCGCTAGCAGATTTAGCCTGTTAGAGATTTGCATCCGCATGTTTTATCTGGCAAAGATGCCTTCATCACATCTGTGAACTCTAAATTATTGTGACATAATAGTGTATTAACCGGAATTGCTTAAACCAAGTACATAAACCCTGTATGTTATTTTGTCATGAGCCACAAATTTGCAGTTGGATTTGCAGAGTTGGATGTTGTTATAGATAACCTGATATTCAGACTGAATTGTCAACTCGTACACTCATTTCCATCTTCTAGTCAGAGATTGCACTCTGAGTTATTTCTATCCAACCAATCACTAGAGACCAGGGCCAACGTACAGCAGGCCTGAATCTTATGTTACTGTGCGTTCACACCGAGATATTTATTTTTCGCTCTGTCGCTCAAGTCAACCCTTTGGAATCGCTCTGTCGCTCTGTTTAAATCGCTCATCAACAGGCACACGAAATGACGGACATGTGGGGGATATAACGTTACGCAATGTCATGCTGTTTGTCCACTACGAGCCACCGTCATTGTTTACAAGCTAAGCCTATCAGCGTGCTCCTAATGCGAGCTGCATACCGGTAGTACAGACTTCACTTCATGTCAGCTGTCAGCCTGTCAATGCGGTTTGTTGCCACACAATAAACCAGCGGTTTGTTCCAAGCCAGAGTGATCCTTGACTCGCTCTCACACAGCAGCCAATCAGCATTGAACAGCGAGCGACTGATGCCAGCGTATTTTCGCTCGAGTTGGAATATTTCATCTTGAGCGACGAGCGTATTTTCTCCCTATCGCTCTGTCTCTGTCGCTCGGACGCCCAGCGATTATTCTCCCAGGCGAATATACGCTCAATCGCTCGTTTGCATTGACTTTGTATGTAAACTCGACGCCAGCGACAAACTTTAATAGGTCGGTGTGAACGCAGCTTTAGACAGTCAGGCAAAAGTAAAAAAAAAACATCTCCCCTTTGAAAAAATGCCCTCCAAGCAGCGTGCCGTTTAGATTTCAAAGTCATTGGTTCTTGTAATCAATTTAAAATAGCCTCGACAGCACGTAATGGCCGCAGCCATTGTTGTTTACTCCTCAGCACAGTCTTGACAACTGCACTTGACAACAGCTGGTCCCGCCTGTTGGGCTGTTTATTGACGCTGATTGGCCAATCGTTAGACCCCCTCGGTGCTCATTGGCTCAACTCTGTGGAGTGGGTGGATTCCAAGGTGTGTGGACCCAGGCTAATGTGACAGAACGCTTTGTATGATTACAGCCGTGACAGCGGGGCTGGTACTGTTTTCACCTTGTGAGTCTGTGTGTGTCGTCATGGTAACATGTGATCATGGAGAGACACCTACTGCACTGGGAACTACCACAGAAGCCGTTTTGAGTACTTTGACATGTTTATGTCTGTCTGTCTGTCTGTCTGTCTGTCTGTCTGTCTGTCTGTCTGTCTGTCTGTCTGTCTGTCTGCAGACATTTGTCACTGTGATAGCGTTAAAAGCATGCAAGATGCCATCACGAAACTTCACAGGTGTGTATTTGACATCAAAGTGGAGGTTGAGTTTGAAAATAGGTGTGATCCGGGCAAGGTGAGCCCCCCCCCACCCCCACATTGACCCCCCGATTTACACCCCTGGCCCCCACATTCGTTTTAAGTCGCGGGCATGGCGGCAGGCGTGATCGCAGGAAACCCATTGGGAGTGAGTTTGTGTTTGCATTCATGTGTGTGTGTGTGTGTGTGTGTGTGTGTGTGTGTGTATGTGTGTGTGTGTGCGTGTGTGCGTGCTGCTAACATATAGTGCAGCAGACACTATAGTCAGTATGGTGTTGTTCTCTGCATCATTAGCCTTGAGGAGTGTCAACACAATTCAATGTACTGAGAAATGGAAAAATACAGAGAACAATGAAGAAAATCTATCTTTTTTTTAAATCCCCTATAATACGCTACACTGCATGTCCATATGCCACTGTGGCAAGGGTGTTCACATCTTTTGTCAGGAATATAAAGAGCTTACAAATATCTGATTCACACCCATTCACACAGACGGCTCCAGTATATCAAGTGGACCTTCAATATGCACATATTGTACTATACATGCAGTATAGGACATAATGGGCTTTCTGCAATAGGGTTATCATATCTTGAGAATATAAATCAGACTCACTTATTGTACCGGAGGTGTGCAGGGTGACAAAAATGGTAAAGCTCTTGTGCAGACGAGGAAGCCATTGGAGAAGCCGTCACTTATATTGCTGCTCTTATAGCATTGCTTCCATCCGAAACGGAGATTGAAACATCTTGTACAAGTAAATAATGAATGGGAAATGCTATTCGTGTATCTGTATACAATAGAAGTCATCATGCAAGTCCTGCTGTAATGTATTTATCCTGTGTCTAGGATAGCGTAAATAGTACTTCAGACAAAGCCTTTCTTGAATATTAAATTAGACGTACATCTGTATAGTCACAAAAACTGAAGTGCCTTTCGATCAACTTTCCAGACCATTTATTTTGCTACATTACTGTGACCTGACGCTGCCAGAATGCTTGTTTTCACATAACCATCTGCGAACGAGTCGAGAAACCGTTTCCAAGGGCGGGCACTTTCAAAAAGCACATGGCAGGTGTTTGGATGAACCATCTGTCTATCACATCTATCACGGGCTCGCCCTCGCCGGCGCCGCGCCAACGCCCACCTCATAGGATGCTGATTCTGATTTAAACCAATAGAGTGGAGCGTGGCATAGACGGTTCTGATTTAAACCAATAGAGTGGAGCGTGGCATAGACGGTTCTGATTTAAACCAATAGAGTGGAGCGTGGCATAGACGGATTTGCCGCGTGATCGTGATCTCATGAGCAAGGTTAGCATTACTGACAGGAGAGCATACTTTGATTTTTCCAAACAACTTCAACTCTTCTCGGATAAGGGAACAAAATGCAGCAGTTTGGCCCCAACCATAGCACAAAATGGCTTTTCTACGACAACTACTGTTCATCTGTTGCTATTCTACTGTCAGTTATACAGTAAGAATGGTTTTGTTCATATGCTATTATTTGGTGTGTGTTTGAGTTTCAGTGTGTTTCTCATGTACAGTATACACCTACCTACATCTACAGCCATCACAGAGAGAGCGAGAGAGAGACAGAGAAATAATTTACCTCAATCAAAAGTAATCTATGTACTCTTCAATTTCATATCAGTAAACCTATACATTACATGGATGATTTCTGACGAAAAATGTGGCTGATGAATGTGATGATTGTCAACCAGGAAACGCACACACACTGCAGGTCTTTATATTAAATGTATCCAAGCAGGAGACTTTTCATCTCCCAGTGAAAGCATTTAGGTCTTGTGATAAGAGTGTTTAGTTTCTACATTTGTAGAGTAATTGATTTTCTAGCAGCTCTGGCGTATGCCTTGCTGTAATATGCAATACAACTGCTATCAGGAGATTGCAATATCCGGAGTTAAAGATATGGACAAATGGAACCGCGAATATGAATGTATAATGTTGGATATGAGACTGCCGAGTGAGCAAAACTCTTTATCTGTTTACCCCTCTGGAAAATATATTTCTTCCTTTCTTTTTTATTTCTCTCACAAATTAAATTATACAAATCTTGGCACAATGACTTTTTTAGACCCTTGTCTTTGTCTCACAGAATGCACTGGAAAGTGACAAGAAAGAGGGAGCAGAAAGAGAAAGAGAGCGGGGGCTGAAGCGACAAGCTGGACTCGAACCCGCGGCACTGTCATGCTTAGCCGATCCCCGCGGCTTGTCCGGAACTCTGATTAATAACTCTACATTTTATGGTGTCAGCGCAATTAGCGCTAACACAGCACTGTGGGCAGAACCCATGATTAACTGCACGTTTAAATCTATACATCCATTATGTTTACTGTTGTGTCGTTTACTTAGCGGCGCTCCAGTGCTTATAGAGCAAAGTGTATCCTGTTGACTTTGTCAAGCTGTGCAATGTAATGTAGCAGCATGCTAGCTGGAGAGGGGGGTGTTGAGTAGCAGCATGTTAGCTGGAGAGGGGGGAGTTGAGTAGCAGCATGCTAGCTGGAGAGGGGGGTGTTGAGGCCTGAGGCAGAGGCCACACAGGATACAGGCCACAAGGCTAGAGACCTCCTCCACCTTACGCTCATGCAGCCTGCGGACATACACCTTCTACTGTGTTATTACTGCTACTTCTCAGGCACCCTGTCCCTATACTTTGCGAATTGCAATTTTTTTTAGGCTACCACATTGGTTGTTAATACTGTTTACATGATCTTTATATCTGTTAATGTCTTTGAATCTTTTTTTATGATGGTATACTGTATCTTTTACATCTTATATTTGTGTCCCTACAACAATATGTATGCAAATTGTGCACCAACCGCACCAAGTCAAGTGCAAACATAGCGTGGCTAAACAAAGCATTCTATTCTATTCGATTCTTTTCTCCAGCATTCTTTGAGACTAAACATTGTTGGCGGGGTGTAGGTGGTGTTGGCGGGGTGTAGGTGGTGGCGGGGTGTATATATTAACTTTTTCTTTTGCCCACACTCTTTCCTTATCTCACTCTGGCTGCAACACATCCTCATATTTAGATGAGGCTATTTCTCTGTCCTTCCCTCGCTCTCATTCTCACTCTCACCATTTCCTCTCATGCTTGGATCCTTCCTTTATCAAGTTCTCTCTCTATCTCTCTCCCTTACTTACACACACACCCCCTCACCCACCCACCCACCCCCCCACCCACACACACACACACACACACACACACACACACACACACACACACACACACACACACACACACACTCTCTGCCTCCCATTCACACACAGTCTCTCTCTCTCTCCATATCTTCCTCTGCTGTTTCTTCCGCTGCCTTCGTTCTCCTGTTCAAAGTGGTGGTGCTTTTTCGAGTCATGTCGTTGGCTAACTGATAAGCTGTGATTAAAGTGTTGTGATAAAGGGATAGGAGAGGATAGAGAATCATGTCAGTTAAAAACCAATTACTAGGTACATGTCAGCCTATTATGAGAGACAGATGGGGGTACGTATGGGAGAGAGAGTATGTGAAATGGGGAGAGAGAGAGAGAGAGACTTACAGGTCAGAAAGGATGATGGAAGATATTTAGATATTTAGAGATGTTGATTTAGAGAAAATAAAGAGTGAGAAACATTTAAAAATGGAGGAAGATATATTATACCCACACCCGCACACATGCGCGCGCACGCACGCACGCACGCACGCACGCACACACACACACACACACACACACACACACACACACACACACACACACACACACACACACAGAGTGAGAAGGTAGGTGATGAAAATAGGAGATAAAGAGGACGTGCTAGAAAGAAGGAAGAGGCTGCAGGTTGAAACATGGAGCAGAGGAGTGAACAGGAGGAGTCGAGGAGGAACTGAGACAAAACAGAAATACATTGGGTCGTCTGTTCAATCCACATTTCATACATGTATGAATCATGCGAGGACAGGTGTCTCCCATTGTATATTTTGGTTTCATAAAAAAAAAGCTTAGGACCACACATAACCACAAAGAGCCCAATGTTGACAGCGAGAGTACATGTTGTACTCTAAGACATAATGAACACACACACATGCCCATGTGTGATGCACATATTCTACTGAGATGGGTGGATACTTCCCATGCAGGAGATATTTCTCAGTAGGGTGTCTTCCAGTGGAGAGTTTTAGTGGAACATGGTCTAAATGTAGCTTGAGAGACTTTTTGAGCACAGCAAGAAACACTTGAGGGACAAAAACCCTGCATAGAGACACTGCGGAGCGCGTCATCATTCAGAAACCACGCCCAAAACGGGGGAAAACAAAAACTCCCGTCCAATCCTGGCATTCTCCTATGTCGCGTGCATGGTCGGGTTTTGCACAAAAATATCGTATATACGGAAGATGAACACTCCAACTTACTTCATTGACAGCAACATCCACATTTTTCTTCTCGCCAATTCTCAATGGCTTCCTTGTTTTCCTCGGGAGTACAAAAAAACTTTAACTGGCGATTACAATTGTTGTCTGCGCAGCCCCACCACACAACAGCTTTTAGCTATGTTTAATTCAAGGAAAATGACGCTGGTGTGTGGAAATGAACGGAGCTTTTCCCCCGTGATGGGCGTGGCCTATTTCATGCAGTGTCTCTATGTGCCCAATATAAAGGCTGAGTTTCCTGGAAACCGAAAACAAATATGCATTTTGACTTCATCACACCTCAGGAACCAGCCAAATATGAACAATGATGAACATGGTAAAGTATATAAATGTAGGTTTGAAAGTCATGGAGAAACTAGGCAGAATTCTCCCCTCTGGCTCCATGTGGGATTGTGTGTCTTCTGGAGCTGAGCGGAGCTGAGGTCTCGCCTGACGCACTTCCTCCAAATCATGAGGAGCGCTCTGCAACAGCCTCTTAGCTCTGAGTGAGACTCCAGGCAGACTGAGTGAAAGTGAAAGTGGAGCGTGCTCGCACAGATACTCTGCCTTTGTTTTATAAATGTCATAAAATAATCGAAAATACCCCACCAACAGATACAAAAACATGAGCATATGTGTTTAATGTACAAACTTTTGAAACGCGCGTTTAAAGAAACGTGATGTGTGTCTGCTGCCCCCTGGAGGTGAGATCTCTCCCCCGAGTCATTTCCTCAAACAGTGGCCAGGAGCACTCTGCCACGGCCGGCCACATTCAGACAGAGTCCTACGGGACACAGCAGCCCCCCCGCGCTCCATTGGATAGAGGCAGACTGAGCGGGCTACGGGGGCACAAAGGTTTTGTAGAACAGACAACTGCAAGCTGCTTTCTGATTGGATCCACATCCTGACATCAATGGGAAATCAGTTTTGGAGCCATAAGCACCGCTCACTTCAAACCCTGCCTCAGCAAACAATGACAACAGGGAAATGGCAATATTTAGGATTTGGGTTGAAACTAATGTCTCAAACTTTTTGAGGCTTACAATTAGTCACATAAGACCCTACAGTATAGAGAAGGTTTCTGTGGATTTCGGTTTGCAGGGTCTTTATCCACATTTGGCCAAAACTGTTCCAAACTTCTTATTGAATGCTTGACGCTGAAGAAATGTTGGCAGCAGATATCAGGGTTGGCTTACTGTATAAATGGGGACCTGACAGGGGCCACTATTATGAGGAAGCGGCGTCTTCGCACTGCGCGCGTGCGAGGGATGTCGCCCCCAATAGCGACAGCTCTATAAAGGGCGACGCCTATACGGAATAGAACAGAATGTTCCTGTGACTCATGTATTCCTCTCTCTCTTAATTACACATTGACATTCACTTTTATAGGTTCCACACGGTGTTACAGCTACTGTATGGCAGAGCATATCCTGCTGCGCACGCACGCACGCACACACGCGCACGCACGCACGCACGCACACACACACACACACACACACACACACACACACACACAATCCTCCTATTATAATAGGGCGGGTGGCGGTTCCGCGGCGCGCAATCAAACTCAATTTCTAGTACATATAGAAAACATACTCACAACACATGTCAACACACACACACACACACACACACATGTGCACACATACACACTATGCACACTCAAAGCCCGTTGCTGTGTAGCAGCAGAGGACATCTGAAGGTGATATTCTCACTGAGTCACACATTCCAAAAGCAGAAGAGAATGAGTAATCACTTATTGATGCCATCACACTGATATCAATTTAGCACTTCAGTTGACTTAATGAAGACACTGATCAGAGTGGAAGCCGGTCAACACAGGCCAGTGTGGCTGTGACAAGTCTGGACAGAATAATCACAACAAAACGCTTGCAGTCATTTCCATTATCAAAAGAGACCGAGCTCAGCGTGCATTTAAAAGTGCTGCTTTAAACATCAATAAATCATTGTCAAATCAATTGTGATGTCTTGGGGCATAATAATTACCATGAGCCAATCTGAAAATTGACACTTATTTCACAGAAACCCTTCCTGTCACAAAGCAGACGTCGCTGTGTCGGCCAAAGGTTTTCCTTTTTTTGCATTTCAAATGATTTCTCTCCATATACTAGATTTCACTCATTACACCATCTGCCGTTTGAGGAAAGTGCTATAGAACTGCCATAAAGCGATGTTTGTGCTGTAAAGTAATCCAGCAGCCATAAAGCGATGTTTGTGCTGTAAAGTAATCCAGCAGATGTCCAGTGACACAATTTAAAATTCAGTGCAAAGGCTGGAGGTTTCAACTCTTGGAAACGGCTTATTTTGTGTACATTACTGTATGGCGCATTATACAGGCAGGAAGTAGCTTTCATAATGGGGGGAAACACTGACCTTGGCTGTTGTCTTGGCTGTTGTCTGCATTGTTTCACACAGACCCATACTCACATTCTGTATCCATCTTATTTCTGAATGCCCCGCTGTCAAATGATTCTGGGTGCAAGGTCCGGTCTACAACGTGACTGATTGTTGCAGCTGGTTGTTAACGTTACTTGTTGGCAGAGGGTCTGTGGCGCTCGTACTCAGCGCATTTTCCCGTCAAACTTTGTTGCTTGTCACAAAGAAATAACACTCGTTTGACGACTTATTTGAGGGAATGTAATAATGTTATCTAGCACATCCGCTAACCTGTTGCTCTTTGAACAAGTCGGGATATTTATCGCGAGATGTTTGGCCAAGCTGGGACGTGATTGGCTCCCTTCGCCTGCAGCTTTGAAACATGGTTTACAGACGGGCTATGTTGTGTCCGTGTCAGCAACGTAACGGGGGGAGGCGGAGCTGGGAGGAGGAGGACTAAACAGGAAGAAGCGCCCATATTTCAAGTAAGACATCATGGCAGCTAGGAATAAGCTGGATACTGTACCATTTATTCACACGTGTGTGTGTGTGTGTGTGTGTGTGTGTGTGTGTCTGTGTGTGTGTGTGTGTGTGTGTGTGTGTGTGTGTCTGTGTGTGTGTGTGTGTGTGTGTGTGTGTGTGTGTGTGTGTGTGTGTGTGTGTGTGTGTGTGTGTGTGTGTGTGTGCGCGAGTTTGTTCATGTATATTTAAATGAGTTGGAGGATGTCGGAGCGAGACACAGAGATGAAGAGGTTGCAGGTGCTCTTGTGTGTGGTTGATTGTTCTTATATCCATGTAATGGGAATGAATACATTATTCTTGCATCCCTGTATTGTGTGTGTGTGTGTGTGTGTGTGTGTGTGTGTGTGTGTGTGTGTGTGTGTGTGTGTGTGTGTGTGTGTGTGTGTGTGTGTGTGTGTGTGTGGGGGCGCATGTTTGGGCCGTCGACAAGGTCTACATGATTAATGGTCACTGTGCAATAGCAAGCATTAAAGCAACATCTGAAAGAACACAGACACAGACACAGACACAGACACAGACACAGACACAGACACACACACACACACACACACACACACACACACACACACACACACACTTACAAAAAGGTAATTAATCTGCAAGCAGTAAGTGTTTACTGTAATATTGACCACATGCCACACATACTTTGTTTTTATCAGTATCAGTGGAAATTCTATCATGGGTCCGCTTCTGCCTGTGTGTGTGTGTGTGTGTGTGAGTGCATGCATTCGTGTGTGTGTGTGTGTGTGTGTGCGTGTGTGTGTGTGTGTGTGTGTGTGTGTGTGTGCGTGCGTGCGTGCGTGTGTGTGTGGGTGTGTAAATAAGCTGATAAATAAGTGTGGGCAGAAGTGAATAATAGCTGTGAACATGAGCTTCATGCAATTAACTGTGAGCCAGAGGAGAGAGATTCACAGTCAATACCTGCTCTACTGCTGGCCAGGGACACAAAGAGAAAGAAAAACTGTCTCGTCCGTGTGTGTGTGTGTGTGTGTGTGTGTGTGTGTGTGTGTGTGTGTGTGTGTGTGTGTGTGTGTCAGAGTGCACTCTAATAGGGAGCCATTACATGCTCACATGAGGAACGTTAATAAAATAATCATTACTTCTTCTTTGTGCGTGTGTGTGTGTTTGTGTGTGCATGCCCGGATGTGTGTGTCCATGTGTGTGTGTGTGTGTGCACATGCATGTGTGTGCATGGTTGTCTGTGTGTGTGAACTATAGGGAACCATTAATACGACTCCATGCTCAGGTGAGGGGCGTTAATAAAATAATCAGTAGGACTTGTGTGTGTGTGTGTGTGTGTGTATTTGTATGTGTGTGCGCGCAGGGGTGCGTGCGTGCATACGTGCGTGTATATGTGTGTGTGTGTGTGTGTGTATGTGTGTGTTTGTATGTGTGTGCGCGCAGGGGTGCGTGCGTGCATACGTGCGTGTATCTGTGTGTGTGTGTGTGTGTGAGTGTGTGCCTATGTGCGTGTATCTGTAGCTGTGTGTGTGTTTGTGTGTGAATGTAAATTTGTCATGTGTGCGATGCTGGTGGCAAGCGTGGCATCTAGGTCCCCCGGGGGGGAAGGAGAGCGTAAAACCAACACAAGACCCAGCCAAACAACCCAGAGCGCGGTGGGGAAAGCAATACAATTATAATACATCTCAGACGGGGCTGGGAGCCGTCGGGCAGGGGTGACGAGTAGATGGCAGAGAGAAAAGGAGAGCCAAGATGGGGAGAGCAAAACACAATAGAATTGATTTGATAGACAGGGAATGGGAGGAAAAAGAGGACATCACAGTGAAAAACAGGGTTAGCAAGGCTGAGGGAGAGAGACCAGCCATTTGCCAGAATAAAATGTGGGCATTGTCTGTTTGTGGAATCCACGGGTATCGTTCCAATTGTGTCCGGATGGTGACCTGCGTTAGGCATGGCTGTAGTGATGACAGCAATAAAGTCCCCGTGGTTTGTTTCTATCTCGACCATCCACAGACGTGAAGCGAGCAAGACGGAGGATACGTCAGCAGCACAGGAGATGTGTGGATAGTTGTGAGAGACAGGTGAAACTTTCTGACAGCTCCTCACAGCAAAGTCTGTTCACCTCGTTTTTTCTTTTGTTTATTATTACAGGCATTAACGGCAGCATACAAACAACAACTCTGGGGTTTTTATTGCGGTCATCCCTATTGCTATTTTGTAATGGAACAGAAACGACAATAAGGCCGTTACTATAGTTGTCAGCTGCAGGACGGTATGTCAACAATATGGCGCTGTCCGGGGTTAGCGAATAAGGTCTATTGAAAGAGTGCGGTGGCCAGTAAGGGTGTTGTGGCCGGGGTGGATGGAGGGCGTCAACACTTTTGTTTTGAACGTTGGAGAGGCAGTGAGGGTTTCAAGTTTTGTTTCAAAGAGATTGGAGACATAAAACGCCACGTTTCAGAAACATATTTTGCAGTGTGTGCAATGTGTTCCTGTGGTGACGGGGTTGGAAAGACAGAGCGAGCAGGGAGCTCCAACAATGCTTTGTATTGAAACATGGTGGAGCAAACCCAAAGCTCTACCCATAAGGGACAGCCACCACAGTTCACACACACACACACACACACACACACACACACACACACACACACACACACACACACACACACACACACACACACACACACACACACACACACACACACACTCACACACACACACACACACACACACACACACACACACACACACAGACACTGAAACTCTTCTTCTGTCTCTTATCCACACATAAACAAACAATTCTCTATACTGAGCCTGCATTGATTGGTCAGGGCTGCAGGCGTTCTATAGATTTCTCTTAATCAGTTTTAAATGAACAATTACGGCCATGTCACTGGCTGCTGCTGGAAGCTATCCAATGCTCTGTCTACCTCCCTCATTAATAATACATAACCTCAAATATGATAATAATAGTATTACTGTAAGTAACACTTTCTATGAAGGTCATCTCTATAATGCATTATGAACACATTCACAAGACATAAGTTAATATAATACATAATAATATGTATAACTATATTTGTTGCTGTATGTGTGAGGTTTGTATCTTACTCTACGTATAAGCCATCGTTAGGTCCCTGGCATTTATCGTTTTATTGATTTTATTGTCTTATTGTTTTAGTCTCTTATCTTTCTGATTTTAATTGCCACCATATATGCACTTTGTATTATGTTGCTTTCAATTAGTATTTTTGCACTTTACCTATTTATATGTGTGCACTTTGCTCCCCCGCCTGTGAAGCACTTTGGTTCGGCTGCCGCTGTATGTAAATGTGCTATATAAATAAAGTTGACTTGACTTGACTTGACTATGTACAGTATCTGTCTGCCTGTCTGACTCCCTGCCTTTCTGTCTTAATCTTCTTTGATCAAAATCATATTGACTTGTGTATGTACTGTAAAGAAGTCGTCCTGCCTGTCTGGCTGTGAACTTGTTTGTCAGACTCATAATGAAATTATGTTTCTCTGCTGTCTTCACTAATGAAGCTCAAATGCTAATGTTACTGCTACTGTAATTAGACTCAGTATCACGGTTACTGTCGGGGTTTTGGAGTATCCTGTTTTTGTCTTTGCGCATGTAAACATCATATCCTGATTTCAGAAACCTGGATAAGCCCATATCCCCGTTATGCTTGCTGGAGTACTCCGGGATACTGTTGCATGTATACACCTTATCCTGGCTCCTGACTGCAGCAGACCACCTGCACAGGCACGGCTTGAACAAAAGTCTCAGTTCTGAAGCGATGAGGAAACTGAGTTTTGCGAAGTTTGGTCTTTCGGTGATTAAATAATTAAATATACTTGGCAGCTTAGATAGAAGAAAGCATCGAACTACTGACCTATTCAAGTCTGTAGTATACAGACTAGGGTTGTGCGATGTCACCAAAATACCCATCGTGATTGTTTTACAGTGAAACATCGTTTTGGACGATGCCATCGTCATTGACGGGTGGGGGTTGGGGGAATAATTAATTATTTATTAAGTCGCTGCGTTGCTTTAATGCCATTTGGCTAGCCGCTGCAATGCGTTCACATTAACAACAGACTGAATTACTGGCTGATATAACGTTAGATTCGCATGGGCTTTTTAACCTAATGTAATGAGAGAGAGTTTAGGAGAAATGGCTAGACTCCAACTTTCACTTTGGAAACAGGCGAGTTAAATTCACAGTTGAAGACTTGTACTCACTTTGGGTTGAAAACAGGAAAGAACGTGAAGTTTGTTCTTTGTCTTAAAAAGTTTTGACAACAACACAGCCGACTTCACGCGCAGGGGACGCCCCGCGAAATTGAACATGCGCACCCAGTTCATAGAAGCAGTGGAGAGGAGGAGGGGGAGGGGAAGCTTCCCTGAACTGAACTGGGTGCGCTTGTTGAATGCCGCCGGCGCGTCCCCCGCGCGTCACGGTAAGTGGACTTGGCCTCTTTTATTATTAAAACGGCACAATTTTAATTCGAACAGATAATTGATTACGATGATCCGATGTAGAAGGCTCAGAGGTCGATGGGGGGTCGGCCAATCACGATGGTCGATGCCATCGTCCATCGTGCCAACCCTAATACAGACTATACAGGTCGAAGGTGTTGTGACTAAAATGAAAGAAAGAAGCAGCGCGCAAACGGGGACAGACCACCGTGAAAAGGGGATCGGAGGGAATACCACACAGTCTTGGCCCAAAAAAGGTGGAGGATGCCACACACATACAGTACATACAGTACACACACACACACACACACACACACGGCGCCTGCGCAAATAGCATGCAGTAATCAGTAACAGGGATACTAGTACTTATCATGTATACAGGGATATGAATAACCTTTTTCTGTGTTCCATGTAAACGTCATATCCCGAATATGATCAAAACCAGGATAAGCCTCATAACGGGGATACTCGGGTCCATGTAAACGCAGGCTGTGATGTAAAAAAGAAGAAAATAAAAATGCTTTGATTGGCCCATAATCATAAATGTCACACACAACGTTGAAGGACAAAGTTGGTGTGGTGATGTTTCATTATTGTGTATCTTTAGCCCGTGCGTCAGGTTTTAGTTTGCTCTTTCGCCCTGTTGTTACGCATTCTGACGTCCCTGCAGGACCTCACTGAAAATGAATAGGAGTGCATATAGCAACACATTCACTGTTATGTGAGCCAGGTATTATTAGCTACATCTGTCTGCCGTCCTGTCTGCATACCTGCCTGCCTTTCTGTTTGCCTCCCCATGCCCAATTGGTATCCTTTTTTTTTTTTACGGCATTGCTTCTCTGGATTGTATTCTGCTGCATGCTTCTCTGCCTGTGACAGCTAGTAGTATTCCTCATATTCCTCATGTCTCATCTGAAGTCCATACATCAGAATCAGAATCAGCATTATTGGCCAAGTATGTACACACATACAAGGAATTGGACTCTGGTTTGCTTTGCTCTCATAGTACTCTCACATAGAGACACTGCATCTCACATAGGCCACGCCCATCACGGGCGCAAGCTCTCCGTTCACTTCCACACACCAGCGTCATATTCCTTGAATTAAACGCAGCTAAAAGCTGTTGTGTGGTGGGCTGCGCAGACAAAAAATAAAAAAAATCGCCAGTTTTTTTGTACTCGCGAGCAAAACAAGGAAGCCATTGAGAATTGGTGAGAAGAAAAATGTGGATGTTGCTGTCAATGAAGTAAGTTGGAGTGTTCATCTTCCGTATATATGATCTTTGTGTGCAACACCCGACCATGCACGCGACATAGGAGAACGCCAGGATTTGGGGGGGGGGGGGGGGGTTTGTGTTTTCCCCCGTTTTGGGCGTGGTTTCTGAATGATGACGCGCTCCGCAGTGTCTCTATACAAAAAGAAAGGTAGGTATGCACAAGTTAAAACAGTCCAGTAAATACATCAAACGTTGATGTAAAAAGAAAGGGAAGGAAGGGAGAAAACACAAGAGGGTAACATGCTGTGGGAGGTGCATTTATATAGGGAGGCGCACTGGAACATGAAACGCCTGATTTACCTCTATACTTGCATACCCAATTCATGCATGTGAGTTTTGTCTATTGAATAATATGTGTGTCTGTCTACAGTATGTAGTAGGAGATGGAGACATTATCCCTCTTTTCAGCACCTTGGAGAGCGATCATGTCAGCCAATCAAGCCAGCAGGACCCAGGAAATGAAATGGCATCTGATTGGTTCTTCTTGCTCCTGCTGTTCTGCTGTATTACTGCTCCCTGGTGTGAGAGAGACATTGTAGCTATTATACGAGCCCACTTTTACTGCATGACTGCCGCATCGTCCAAACCCCAGAGAGGAAGTGTTTGGAAAATAGAGATGATTTTCTCTGTGCAGACATTAGATGGCACAGATGATCTGCTCACCGGTTCATGAAGAGAGTTTTGAACATGCCTGTTGAGTTTGAATTGACAACATTGGAGCAACAATAAGCTGCAGCAAGCTGATGCCAGATCAATACATGGTAGATGCATGGTGGAGAATTCAATCAGAACCAATGACCTTAAAAAGAAAAGAAAAGCATGTAGTGACCGTTTCAAATTGGCTAGCTGTTTTGTCTGTGAAGTTGGGTAATATAAAAGTATCAAACCCAAGTAGATCAACTGTACATTGACAGTTTCCAGCAATTCCCAACGTTTGGGTAAGCCTTAGCCTAGCTTAGTTTTCAAAGTGGTAGGCGGGCCTTCCCGGGCGGCTCAAAACAGCTTCAGGGGAGGCTCAGTGAATGGAAGTGGGGGGGGGGGGGAACTATTGCATTAGCTATTACATTAGTTATCAAAAGGAGATCACATAGAATAGCCTAAATGTGTGTGATTTGGTTTTGATTGATTGATTAACTTTGTTGATCCCCAAAGGGGAAATTGTGTTGGTCACTTGCACAACATAAAAACAAAGTCCACAAAGGAATATACAATAATCACATAAGAATAGGGTACATTTCATTAAAAAACGGCCACTAAACCTACTCCGCAGGCTGTCAAAGATGTTATACAGAGGATGACCGTTATTATCAAGAATGGACATGAGCTTCCTCCTGGCTCTCTCCTGTACAATAGATTCTAGTGAGTCAGGGATGATGCCTAGAATTGATCCTGCTTTTTTGACCAGCTTGTTTACTCTGTTTTGATCATCTGTGGTGATGCTGTTGCCCCAGCACACCACAGCATAGAACAATATGCTGTGGTGATGCTGTTGCCCCAGCTCACCACAGCATAGAACAATATGCTGTGGTGATGCTGTTGCCCCAGCACACCACAGCATAGAACAATATGCTGGCCACGGTGCTCTGGTAAAACATATTGAACAGTGTTCTGCTGACCTCAAAGGATTTCAACTTCCTGAGTAAGAACAGCCTGGATTGGGCCTTTTTGATGACAGCATTTGTGTTGCCCTTGGTTAAAGAGAGAGTTCAGAGATAGCCTACAGTATAGTCGTTTTGGGGGAATTGTACTGTTTCCTTTTTCCAAGCTTTGTCTGAAGGGAGGCCCACAGACTCAGACTTTGAAAAGCCCTATTTGGTGCTGACATTGGGTGATGAAACCCCTATTGGGTGATGAGACAATCAAAAAGACTCCAGCTAAGCTGCTTAGGCCCAGCCTTGATTTAAGTCTCAGAGGGGGTGAATCTCAAGGTGCATGACATACGCATCTCTCTCTTCCCCCACCTCTCTCTCTCACACACACAAAACAAATGCCATATCAGAGGACATACGCAATCATCAGCCCAGACATTTGGACGGTGCTAGTGTCAAAGACTAAGCCTGGAAAGCAGAGAAAGACAGCCATCTTCTATCAGACTTACTTTCATACATACACGATACGCAACTGTTGATACATGGACCCATTGTTAGCTCTGCTCCTCTGTTCTGTTTCTACGAAGAGCCAGTTAAAGTAAGTAGCTGAGCTCAACCAAAGACTGATATATGATGATGAAGATGAAGATGAAGATGAAGAAGAAGAAGAAGAAGAAGAAGGGTTTGACCAAGTGAGAGGAAGGGTGAGAGCACCGTGGGGAGTAACTGTGGAACAGAATGTTGATGGGCTAACCTGCAGTGTGTGTGTGTGTGTGTGTGTGTGTGTGTGCGCGCGCACGTGTGTACCGACCACTGCTGATGGCAGAAGAAATGCCTCTCTAGCAAACATGTGAAGTAAAAGAGGAAGTTACAGAGGACACAAGGGGGAAATAAGGACTCCCTGTCTATCAACCTCTGTCTGTCTGTCCGTCTGTCTCCTATCTTTCTCTCTCAGACTGACTTCTCAATAACCTCAAACAAGTTGCACAAGGGAGGAGGGCTTTGTGTTAGTCTATCTCTCTCTCTAATGTATTCATATTTCTGTCCTATGCTATTACATAATTTGTCCTTGAGGCCTATTTCATCATCATGAAAACCTCCCAAACGCACAAACGACATGATTTAATTTCAAATATACCAAAATATTTTATTGAGCTAAGCAATCGTCCCCAAATTCAAAAGGTTAATTTCCAAAGGAGTAATTTCTCCTGCTTCAGTGTGGAGTAAATTACATTCATTGTCATCAATTGTCATCAATTCTAGCAAATTATATACTTATACTTACGTGTCAGCAAAATTAATTCTCTTCAGTAAATGCCAGGATAAAAAGGACACGTGAATTTCACCAAATGTCTGTCACTGTAGACCTGGGATGATTTGATAATGAAGATAGTACTTATCTCCCCCCCTATTTCTTGTGCGCGCGCGTTCTCCCTCTCTTTATCTCACTCATACACACACATACACACTAGTAGAGTCAAGGACCTGTCAATCAAACAAGCCCTACTGTAAAATATTATCTGTGTGGTAATACATCTCTATTAAACCCGACTGACTGTAATTTGCTCTCTCTCTCTCTCTGTGACCCGCGATAAACTCAAATACCCACAATTCCCTCTGGCCTCTTGTCATGCCTTATTGGCCGGCTGATTCACAGACGGAGGTAAAGAGGGAGGAGAAAGAGCATTAAATTGCGTGAGAGCGATAGATAGAAAAGAGAGAAAAGACAGCTTTAGGAGAAAAAAGATCCACGCCAGATAGAGGTGGAAAGAGAAAAAGAGGGATCATTAAACCGTGAAGCACTCGGGGGCACCGTGGGAACACAGTGAGCCAATCAAGCGGAGGCTAGCCACAGGGGTCAGACTATGATTGGCTGGTAGGAACGGGCTGATTGTTCGCCAATAATGTCGGCGGCATGATTGCCTGGCTGGGTCGCTCATCTTCCCTCTCTCTCTCCCTCCCTCTCTCTCTCTCATAGTCACTCGCTCATTCTCCCTCCCTGTCGTATTCCCCTAAGGGTCAGCAAGACGAGGAGATGAGGCGATGATGATGAAAGTGAAGGCTGGTGCCAAATGCTCCATGGTCCAGGGCTGAGGAGAGAGGGGCTCCATGGTCCAGGGCTGAGGAGAGAGGGGCTCCATGGTCCAGGGCTGAGGAGAGAGGGGCTCCATGGTCCAGGGCTGAGGAGAGGGGCTTGGTCCAGGGCTGAGGAGAGAGGGGCTCCATGGTCCAGGGCTGAGGAGAGGGGCTTGGTCCAGGGCTGAGGAGAGGGGCTCCATGGTCCAGGGCTGAGGAGAGGGGCTTGGTCCAGGGCTGAGGAGAGAGGGGCTCCATGGTCCAGGGCTGAGGAGAGGGGCTTGGTCCAGGGCTGAGGAGAGAGGGGCTCCATGGTCCAGGGCTGAGGAGAGAGGGGCTTGGTCCAGGGCTGAGGAGAGAGGGGCTCCATGGTCCAGGACTGAGGAGAGAGGGGCTTGGTCCAGGGCTGAGGAGAAAGGGGCTTGGTCCAGGGCTGAGGAGAAAGGGGCTTGGTCCAGGGCTGAGGAGAAAGGGGCTTGGTCCAGGGCTGAGGAGAGAGGGGCTCCATGGTCCAGGACTGAGGAGAGGGGCTTGGTCCAGGGCTGAGGAGAGAGGGGCTTGGTCCAGGGCTGAGGAGAAAGGGGCTTGGTCCAGGGCTGAGGAGAAAGGGGCTTGGTCCAGGGCTGAGGAGAAAGGGGCTTGGTCCAGGGCTGAGGAGAGAGGGGCTTGGCCGTGACAGGGGTGGGGTTGGGGGGGTTCAGTCGTAATCCTTCTCTGGTGGTCATCCCTTTGTCCTACCATCATATCAGAATTGTGTACATTGAGGTTCAGCCCTCTGTCAATATACATGTATTGCAGAGAATGTAAGCTATTAAATATACTTTTGTGTTAAACAGTCCTGGACTCAAGGCTCAATTCATTTGGTATTAGATAAGCTGTGATATACATTTACATATACATTTAAGCGGATGTATAGAATTCTATTCTCTATCACCTACCATCCGCAATAATGCTTTATTGGAAAGCTGCCATGAAGGGAGCAGCTCTTTGTACCCAGATATCGAGGCTGTCTGTTTTGAAACATAATGCGTTTTCAAATAGGGCCCCTTACCTGCTATGTGAAAGCGATGAGCTTTAAAGTGCTGCAGACATGATACTGCGCTGTGCTGCCAGTTCTACAAGTCCAAGGTGCATCGCTTTTCCGTGGCTCGCAGGATCACATTTGGTTTGAAAATGCATCAAGCACCCGGCTGACAGGTGGCCCTGCATGCCATTTCCCACGTCTGCAGCCATAATCCATCAAAAATGAAAACACGGTCATTGTGTTTGTTTTGAAAAATAACCCTTGTTCTTTTTTGACAATGACCCTGAGATCCGGCTCAAAGTCCCTCATCGGGAAGTCTTCGCACGCATACTGTATGTGACACGGCAGAACTGGAACAGATGGTAGAAACGTGGATTTCATCGTGATCGTCACGAGAGAGACAGGAGCATGGCATTTCCTTCCTTGTTCCTGACACCTTTGAACGGGGTGTCAGAAGATGTCTTGGAACTCGTCTTCAAATGTGTAAATTAGGGTTGTGAGAGAGAAAAGTTGTCTCAACTCGTGGACATGTAAACTCGTTGGGGTGCCGACAAAAAAAGAAAAGAAAAACACTATAGAAACACTCACATAGTGAGGTTTCATACAAAATTTCAATCAGAAGGCCGCCATATTCGCATAACCTGATCAGCCCGTGACGTCAGTCAAGTTTAAGTATGACATCAGTTATGACGTCAGTTCATCCTAGTATATATAGCGAGGGTTCTACATCACCTCCCTCTCTGGCGGATCATAGCAGCAGCTGGCATCACGGCTGTTCATCATCTCCTCTGAAGCTGTCGTTTCCGCCCCACCCACCTTCCCCAGTCCACCACCAACGAGTCTTGACTCCCACGGGGGGATGGGGGGGGGGATTCTCTATCCTAGCCTATTCAGATGCACCACTTTCACCTCAAGAGGAGCGCCAGGCCTCTTTATTTTTTTTATTCATTTTTCCCATTTTGTTGTTTATGGGCTTCCTAGGGTCTGAGAGAATTGGGCTTGAGGGTCCCTATCGTTGCATCGGCGCAGTTTCTAGGCCGAGCGGCAGGCGCAGATCAAAGCAGTGGGCGTGGAAAGGCGCACTTGATATCGTCCTGCTGGCGCTAGATGCAGCCCAAAGCATTACAACCACGCCTTTTAGGCGTAAAATTATGCACCGTCATGCTCATTGGATAAGTGCAATAAACGAATCGCACGCTTGCCTTTTTAGCTCCAATTCCAGTGATCCCGCAAAACCAGACGAAAGCCAAACGCTCTGCCCCCCCCCCCTCCCTTCATCCAGCCTGTCTGTCTGCATTATAGGCTATTATTCCATATTATTATGCTTCTCAAACCAATCTAACTGCAGTTTCAATACTGCAAGCATGTAAATACGCTACACTATAGCAAGATCAAAGTGAAAATAATGTTCTATGCATCAGCTAGAAAAATATAGCCTATTAGATTGGTGAAAGTTTGTCCAGAAAGATATCATTTTCTCTCGCCTGCTGCAGGAAGGATGATGCACATAAATATACCCTACATTATTTCAAGTCATTGCATAAATGTGTTTTTATTGTAAAACTAAATGTGAAATATGGCCAAGTTATTGGAGGAACATCACAGTATAGCAGATGCCATTAGAAGCGCGTTCCGAAGCGCGTTCCGCTGTTACTTCTCTAAATCACGTTAACTCCACAAGGGGTATATATAGGCCCAGGAGGACATATATGTTTCACATAGGGTGGTATTTTCATTTCGATGTTTGATTTGGTCCAATATTGAAATGTTGACAATGGCAGGCTGTGTTACCATTACACATTAATTTAGAACTACCTTTTATATCTATTTTGGCTCATTTGGTGGCTATTTAGTAGCGAAATGAAGAAACACAATGCATGCTGGGAACTCAGAGAGAGAGAGAGAGAAGGGTGACAGAGAAGAAGCAGTGAAGGCACAGAATAGGCGTGCTTTTCAAAAGCGCAAAGCGCTAAATGTACGCCAGCTCCCAAGATATCACTAGGCTGGTATTTAGCGCCGACACGCCCACTTTGGGACTGCGCCACGCCCATTCGGCCTAAAGCGCATTTGGCAGCCTAAAGCCTATTGCTATCTTGCCGAAACAGGCGCAAGGCACGTTTTTTTGCGGTTAAGGCCCGTAATAGCGCCGATGGCCTGTGGGAGAATAGAGCCCGAGGGGTCCATGAGAGATCTTTGAGTTTTGTGATTGTGTGGGAACCCACATTTGTGTATCTGTGTGTATCTGTATGTATATGTATGGTATGTGTGTGTATATGTCTCTGATAGTTTATCTTGACAGTTGTATAACACTATTTTTGTGCTGGCAGTATAGGGGTGGAGGGAGGGCGGGGGTGAAAAAACAAAAAAACAACAACAAAATGCTTGTCAATGTTTGTGAGAAAACAATATCTTTTGTTGAATAAAAATGTACTAATAAGAGGAGCGCCACCTGGCAAGGGAGCCTTTTTCGTACAGGACTAGTATTACGATTTAGAAATTATTTTGTCCAGGTTCCTCTGGAAAAAGAGATTTTTAATCTCAAACAGTGTTTACCTGGTTAAATAAACGTAAAAAAAAAAAAATCAAACCTATTACGGTAAGTAATTGATGCATTACATTTCGATTTGAAAGTTAACTAAACCCAACACTGTCACCGACCACAACCTTAAAAGTAGGCTACTTCTGTAGAAAACAAATGGCTGTCAATATCGCTTATTTGCCATCAGGAATATAAGTTAATAATTCATAGCTTGATAATCGCATGGGTGATGTGAGGTGATGCAAACAGTATAGTTAACATTCACCCTGCATTATAATATTAATCACCTGGCTTGTTTGTGCAGTAGATTTTGGAGAAATATTGATTTGAAAGTGTCTGGTCGCTAGCATAGACCTCATTACTACTAATAGGCTACCACCTAATAACTGTTGAGCCTGTTGAAAGATAGAAAAATGTTCCTTAACGCATAGCCGAAAATGTAAAAGAAAACATTGGGGGGAAAAATACGACAGGCTCTGTGGTGGCTGCATGCTTACAGTATTTGCTTTTTTTATCCACATCACCGACATACAGATATCCCAGAAAATGTACAGATTTACCAGTCTGTTGGGATAATATAAACAACATTTACCATAAAAAACACACACACACACACACACACACACACACACACACACACACACACACACACACACACACACAGACACACACACACAGACAGAGACACACACACACACACACACACACACACACACACACACACACACAC
>NC_139631.1:12923041-12958041 GCF_964638095.1 Poromitra crassiceps | reverse complement strand
CCATGTGGGATGGGTCATGTAATTTGTCCTGACACGTAAATAAAACTTTCATTCATTCATTCATTCATGCAGATGTATGCAATGCATAGGCTGCAGTTGAATTGACAATTGTATATGCATATGGTAAGGAATATTACAGTACAGTAACATTGAAATACATCAGTGTCCTACAGAAAAGTTGATTCATTGTGGTTTGGGGAGCTTTTTTGAATGATGAAAAACCTGGTGGTAACCCAGTTAGACTTGAAGAGAATGCCTCCATGGTCATGGCGTGTCCCTGGAATGATGAGTTGAAAAGGCAAGAAGGGTGGCAGGTCTGGAATACCACAACATGGACACACACATCCACTCACATACGATTTTCCGGAGCCCCGCCCCTTCCTTGACCCCCCCCCCCACTCCCTCCCACCACCCACATCCCCCAAGACACTCCCTACCCACCCCTCGAATCCTGACTCTATATGACCTTCCTATCCCTAGATATGGCCCCTTTTCCCTAGCCACGCCCCTTTCCCTCACCACACACCTCCCACCACCCACTCCCCCTAGCCGCCCCTCAAATCCAGACTCTCTAAGACCTTCCTATCCCTAGCTATGGCCCCTTTTATGGCCACCTTCCTTGATGATCATGAGGTCACAGTGACTTTGAACGTTGACTTTTGACCACCAATCTAACAAGTTCCTCCTTGAGTCCAAGTGGACGTCCAAATTTGAAGCAATGCTGTCAAGGTGTTCCTGAGATATTGCGTTAACGAGCATGGCATGGGCAGTTGTGATGTCACAGCTTGAGCTTTGACCTTTGACCACCAAAATCTAATCAGGTCATCATTTGAGCCAAATTTGAAGCAATTCCATCAAGGCATTCCTGAGATATCACGTTAACAACCATCGGATTGGACGGACGAACGAACGGACAACTTGAAAAAATAAGGCCTCCGGCCAAAGAACATTGCTTATGAAGTTCTGACTGGTATGGTAGCATCCTCTATCCATCCTCTTTGTGAGGATGGATACTCTTTGGTGTGACTTACAGCCTCTGAATACAATATGACTCCACTCCCATGCCCACCAACACTCAAAAGACACATCCAAATGATGGAGAGCCCATAAAACTGCCCAACTAAGTTCAGTGTATTTTGAGGTCCTAAAAGTCACTGTGAATCTAACGTTGGCAGTATAGAGTCGCCGGGCAGATGAAATCTATTACAGGCTGTGTTATAAGGATAAGAGGCCTGAAGTGGATCTGATACTGATGGCTTTGTCACCACCGGTGAGAAAATGCGCCATATCTGCCATTTGAATTGCATCCATTCAGCAGTAAATATATTTCTCTCATTTACCACAGAACTGTTTTGACTCCTCTATGGTCATCTCCAGTGTGAGATGTGACTGTGGAGAAAGCGGGCGACGAGAGACTGATTCGGTTATAAGCCTGAGGGTCATTCGTAGTCTGTGATGCACCGGCGAGAGATAAGCAATGGATTTTCAGCTGGTCCAAGGAACAGCCAATCACCACTGACAAATAATGAGGCCCTTTGCTACTTGGTCTATGAAAGAGGGCACATTGAACAAATAAAAAATACTGGGCTGGGAGATATTGGCAAAATCAAAGATCACCATATTTTAGAACGAATACCTCATTATCGATAATGTGGCATAAAGTACTTACGCTTTCATAAGACATTTACACACAAGAAAATGTTGAAAGTTTGTACTAATTATAAGTCATCAGTAATGTTAGTAATTTGGATATGTTGAGCAGTCAATTTTACTCTGCCAGAAAAGGCTAGATGAGGAAGAAGTACAGTATCATTCAAGTTGTTTCACAATATCACAATATCAATATTATACGATATCGCCCAGCCTTAGCTCAAATTATAATTGTTTGTCATCATCTTCTGGTTGTAGATACTCCTTTTCCCCCTCGGAAGTTTTTGTTTAATTCTTTCTGCTTCGATGCTTGCCACAGCAACGCTCTTATCTTCCAAATGCGTTGTCCACAGGCATCCACAAAGCTTATTACTGTAACATGGCCGGCTGTTGAGGACTACAGTGCAATACTATTTTGCTAAAACAATTCATGCAGGTTGACTCATATTGCATATATGCATTCAAGACAACATTACAATACTCAACCCACTCATCTCTCTCTCTCTCTCTCTCTCTCTCTCTCTCTCTCTCTCTCTCTCTGTGATAAATGGGAGTGTAGGTTGACAGGTGAGGGCTGGTTCTGCTGCAATGTGACATCTAATTTCTCACCATGGCAATGCTGCCATACACAGAAAACACACCACTATATAAATTATATATATATAGGCTTTTCTCTTTTTTTTTTTACTCTTTGTTTTTCCCAGCCGGATGATATGTTTCAACTGAAATAGTTCACCCCCAAGATATTTTGTCAGACTGTGTTCTCAAAATGTCATGAAATACAGCCTTCTTTTTTTTTAAATACCTTTTAGAGGCTGATAAGGCAGTGCAGGCCATGGAGCTGCCAGGGGCTTTGGCAGGGCTTGTTTACTGGAGAGCTATCAAAATGGGACGGGGACGCCTCTTCTTTTTGTCACTTAGTTTGCACTCATCTGGAGCATTCCTCTACCCACGTTACTCTGCCTTCTTTATTTTCAACTCCTCAACCTTCTCCTCCTGCCTCCTCCTTCTCCTCCTCTGTCTGCTATCCATCCCTTCACTGTGTCTTCTATCTTCCCCTCACCCTTCCCACTGCTCTCCTGCTCTTCCTCCGCCGGTCCTCCTCTCCTTCTCTGGACTATTGTTAAATTGGATTATCCTCTCCTGGTGACAACAATACACATCGGGCACGGAGACAGACGGGGACTTTTCATCTTCATACCTCTTCACTCTGCTCAAACCTACCAGACAGATATACAAACGCAGCCAAGCCAGACATGCAGCCTGCCAACAAGCACATAGCTAACCACCGAGACAGTCAAATAAACCCAGCCAACCGCCTCTTAAGCCACCAAAACAGTCGTTTGTGCTCGAGGCAAGCGACACATCAACAGGGGAACAGCCAGCAGGCAGCTTGCTTCAAACATGATTAGCCAAGTCATTCAGTCATCATACTGTAATGGTACAGCAGGGCTTCTTCAAGTTTTTCACCCAGGGACCAACATTATATATTTAGCCTCCCTGGAGCTCAGGCCCATGGAAATGTATTACAACTCATTATTTGGGAATGCACTATAAGTAGGACGTTGAGCCATTTGGGGTCCTGCCCCATAGTGATATGACACCATGCTTCCAGGTCTCCGAAAGATCCACAAACAGAATCTCCAACAAACGATCCAGTGACAATCAGCCAAGCGTCCTGCCACCCCCACCCAGTAAAGATGTGATTGGTCACGAGGGGCAGGGCACAGGCAGAGACCACCACCCAGTAAAGATGTGATTGGTCACGAGAGGCAGGGCCCAGGCAGAGACCACCACAGTAAAGATTTGATTGGTCGCGAGAGGCAGGGCACAGGCAAAGACCACCACAGTAAAGATTTGATTGGTCACGAGAGGCAGGGCACAGGCAAAGACCACCACAGTAAAGATTTGATTGGTCGCGAGAGGCAGGGCACAGGCAAAGACCACCACAGTAAAGATGTGATTGGTCACGAGAGGCAGGGCACAGGCAGAGACCACTACAGTAAAGATTTGATTGGTCACGAGAGGCAGGGCACAGGCAAAGACCACCACCCAGTAAAGATGTGATTGGTCGCGAGAGGCAGGGCACAGGCAGAGACCACCACAGTAAAGATGTGATTGGTCACAAGAGGCAGGGCACAGGCAGAGACCACCACAGTAAAGATGTGATTGGTCGCGAGAGGCAGGGCACAGGCAGAGACCACCACCCAGTAAAGATGTGATTGGTCACGAGAGGCAGGGGACAGGCAAAGACCACCACAGTAAGATGTGATTGGTCACGAGAGGCAGGGCACAGCAAAGCAACCGTACCTCTGTAGCTGTGACAGCATGCCTCTCACAGAGCTAGCATGAGCCAACACATCAGCCAGCAACCCGGCCAGTCAGTAAACAAAGCAACACGCCAAGCAGTCAGCGAGACAGGCAGTTCCTCATCCTGTGAAGATTGGATTAGTCACAGGAGGCACGGCTTAGCGGAGCCACTGTAACAGCTGCCCTCCAAGTTGGAGATGTCAGAAATTTCCTATTACTCCCTGCCTAGCCACACTCTAATCTCATTTGACTTATCTATCATCCGCAAGAGAGAGAGAGAGAGAGAGAGAGATACACAGAGAGAGAGAGAGAGAGAGAGGCAGAGACAGAGAGCCAGAGAGAGAGAGATATATCTTCAAAGCAAGGTAGATCTTAAAGGAGAATGAATGATATTCATATCACTTCTGATTTTCTTTCTTTAAAAAAAAGGCCAAACAGATTGGTTTTCTTCACAACAGGAATGAAGTGAGAGGAAGACTTGGTATTTTGTTGTTATTTACTACACGTTTGATTATTTATTTTAGAACAAGTGAAAAGTATTGCCACATTGATATCAAGCCCCAACCTTCAGTTCTGAAAAATGAGGCCAACGTGGATGTACCAAAAACGGCAGTTCCTCGAATAGCCACTTGAGGCTGACTGCAAAGCTCATTCAGCCCATTCACCCCCATGTTAAAATGCCCGAGCAGAACTAAACATGTTTCCAGCCTGGTTAGAAAATAAATGTTTTGGTCAGCTGATTTCACCATTCATAATAACTTTTGCTTGGACCTGTGTTTATTCTGCCTTTTCGACACAAAATGGCCCCCGTGAAAAGGGTCTATAACTAACTAGGGCTTCTTGCCGCAACACACAACACATACAATAAGCGACAGTAAAGACAGCCACTCACTTGTAGCCGAAAAAACTCCAGTCAAACTGTCAAGTAGCCAGAGTCTTCCCGGGCTTCGGCTTCTCTCCCAGCAGACAATCTCCGCGAGTTTGCTCTGAATGATCATAATGCAGCTCCCCAAGTTCTGTCTGGATGAGTCACAAATGTCTCATGTTTGGCTGTGGGGGGATTTGACTGCAACAGTATTCAGAAGGATTATCTGGTGATCAGGGTGCAATTTGTGATTCGCAGCATATTACTCCCACCCCCATGTGACGCACAATGACGTGCACTTGAATTTAAAAGTTCAGACAAATGTCACGAGTCCCAAAAGGCCATCTCCAATTCACTGTCGGTGAAGCAACTCAAAGCTGAATATCACAGATAGCCGCCCTCACTTCTCCGCTTTCCAGCGACTTGCTCATGATCAAAAAGTGTTGGTTGAGCCGTGAGACTTAACTACAGTACATCATAGTGGCATCAAATGTGGTGAAATGAGCACTTTCTCCTGAAATGAATTGTGAAAGACAGATTATAGATTATATACAGATTATAGGTCCCCCTCCTGTAAATACATTGAAAGCAATGTATACCGGAGTCAAATTCCTTGTATGTCTACATACTTGGCCAATAAAGCCGATTCTGTTTCTGATTCTGAAATAACTCAGAGTGCAATCTCAGACTAGAAGATGGAAATGAGTGTACGAGTTGACAAATCATTCTGAATATCAGGTTAGCATTTATGTTTTTTTGCAAATTAACTCTTCAAATAATCTTTGTGGTTTTTGTGTCGGTGGGAAATCAAATGCTGGATAGAGGAATTGATGATTAAAAAAATCAAAGAAAAACAAAGATATGAGCAATAGAAGACCATCGCTCTAGAAACTAACAGGCAGTGTGAAATAGCAAAACTCAACAATTTTCCAACTTGCTGTTACACCAAACACTCCTTAAACAGCAAACACTCTTTAAACACCTCTTAAAATGTAAGTTCAATTGATTTCTTGAGCCTGCAAACACAGGCGCTGAATCACAACCAAAATGGGATCAATTGTTCCCTGGCCCACGGCCTATCTGTCCAATCAATTCCCTCGAGATACCAACCACCTGCAGTTGTGTCGCCTTTAAATCTACTTTCAGCTGCTTTTATTTGGAATTTTGATAGCCATAGTTAGCTATAGTCACACAATTTCATTTCAAAATCATGATGACAATATATATATTTTTTTAATTTGTATAACTTTCAGAATGCGGGGGGGGGGGGTTACTCCATGTCATTCCAGGATAATGTTTTATAAATCACTGGGTGTCTGAATAATCTGCACCTGATAATGTTTTGGAAATCACTGTGTCTGAATAATCTGCACCTGATAATGTTTTCGAAATCACTATGTGTGAATAATCTGCACCTAGCCACAGGCTTTTTACAAACGCATCACCCACCTGCTGTCTCTTCAGCAATTACCCAGCATCCTCTGCAGGCGCACAACACGCACACTCACTGGATTAAGTATGCATGGCACGCCTCCATGGGGCTGGACAACGGGGGATCAATAGGTCCACAGTCTTTTCTCTGTCTCCATTCTCCTCTGGATCCATCTTTTTCTCACTCACTTTCCTTCCTTTTCCATCTCTGCCCTCAATTACTGCTCATTCTAAGAACCCGGGTTTCCCCCTTTCTCTCCCTCCCCCTGCCTCGCCTTTTCTACCTGTCTCCCCCTACTGCCTTGTATGCTTCATTAGCAGGGTGCCATTTTTACATTTTGTCACTCTCAATTTTTCTTCCGTGATTGTGAAGTACTTGTATGTGATCAATGGACCAATCACTCATACGATAAACACCCTGTTGGTCATGATAATGTAGGCAATATTTTTTTCTCTCAGGATGGCAAAAGCATGACCCACCCTTATCTGCCTCTGATTGGCCTATAGCATCAAACGTTGTTCAGATTCATTTTCAACATTCATTGTAATAGCCATAGTGAGTAATTAGATTACAAACGAGGAATTTGACTTAGTGCAAGTATACAGCAGCAATCACATCACAACAGCAGCTGGAGCAAAACAGAAAACAATCTCAATTTCTAAACTATAAAGTGCAAAGTAAAGTCCTTTAAAGTGACATGTAATGGGAGGGGAGGGTGGTGGTGGTGGTGGGGGGGGGGGGGGTAGGATCGTGTCGGTGGGGTAATGTCCATGGGGGGACCCCAGGCGGTGCAGAGCTGGTTGGGGGCATGGGGGGGGGGGGGGGGGGGGGGGGGGCTGGAGAGTTTATGTCGGCGATCCTCAAAGTCCGGACTCCGGTCCGCATCCGGACCGAGACGCCGTCCTATCCGGACCGAGCCCTATAACCTACAAATCATTGATAACTTACATTTTCACGGAGCGTTTCTATTTTAACCGGCACGTGCTTTTATAGTATTTACGGTACTACTGGTTTATCTGCCAGGAAGCTCACAGACCAATGAATGCGCTGTAAATCATCACACGTGATGCTACTCGGCCAATCAAATAAGCGAATCGTTTCTCTCTGTTGCTTCGAGTGGTGCTGCGAGAGCACACGGACGGAGGGGAGGGGAGGTGACGCGAGGCGAGAGATAGTAATTTCACATGGTGTGCTCAAAAGAAACCACTCTTACATGTCCATTCATTGTTCTTACGGGCAGATCAAAACCAGTATGTCTCGTGTGAAGTGCGGTGCGATCCTGACCTGTCTATGGAAGCGCCACACATGAGCAAACACACACACACACACACACACACACACACACCAGGGCACACTCACTGCCCAACGCAACGGCATGCGAGGTTGATCGACAAACAGACAGACAGACAGACAGACAGACAGACAGACAGACAGACAGACAGACAGACAGACAGACAGACAGGGAGCTCACTTCTCTCAAGAGAAAAGGTTGTTTGTTGGCTGAGAGTGTTAAATGTGAAATGGAGTGAAGAAAAGGGGAAACTTATTTCTCTTAAATTAAAGCACTTCATTTTAAGATGCACATTTTTCCAAAGCACTCTGTTGTATGTTATTTTTAAATGCATAAATTTACTTGAAATGAGAAAAGATCATTTATTTATTATAGTAGGGTAGTTATGTATAATAAATCCAGTTAAATATGAAAACTGTAAATAAGCATTATTGATGTTTATTTAGATTTAACAGTCAGTTGTTGACTACATACAGACATTGTACCATTAGGCTACTTCAATCATTGAGTTCAATGGCACTGAAATCATAGCGTAAGCTACGTTACAATGGTCCGGACCTTTGCTTGAGGACATTTTCTCTAACTGGACCTCTTTGAATTTTAATTGAGTGCCCCTGGTTTATGTCATGTAATCACATTCGCTTGGGTATCCTGCATGTCTCTTCCTACAGTCTGTGGTCAGCTAGCAGTTTCGGTTTGTGCGGGCATGAAAGACGGCACTGTGCTTATGTGTTTACAGTCTGGTCTATGGTTTATAACACTGCCGCTACTCTGCCTATAGGAAAAGATCCTCAAAAAATAAATGTTAAACTTCAACCGAATAATTTTTTTGACAACTCGTCTAAAAATTGATTTGTGTGAATCAGTCAAGTATCATATATATCCTTTGTTTGGAGAGACTTTCAAAGTGAGGAAGAGCTGACACCATGACTGTTTTGATGTTTCCATAAGTCTTCACAAATGATTACATCTTGACATTGAATGAAACAATGAAAGGCTCACTGAGCGCAAAATTGATGTTTGTTGTCAGTGTTTGTTCGCTGTGATTGGAGGAACAACGTTTGGCATTAAGCTAATCAGAGGCAGACAAGGGCGGGTCATTCCTTCGCCATCCTGGGGAAAAAATAATATAATGTACAGACAATGTTTGGAGGCAATACATATGGGCAATAGTGCCTTTAGCCGGAATATGAATTACATACTGAGCCAACATAGATAACAACAAAGAAAGTGCCGAAGAACAAAACAGACCATCTGGTCCCTGCCTTCCAACCATCGTGTGATGTTTGTATTGATGATTACGGTAGAATATAACCTGAACTGAAATAACAAAATAAATAAATAAATAAATCTGGTCAAAAACTAAACTGAGTTTGTCTTTTGTTTTAACAAGCAGTCTTTTGACAGTTGCCAGATGACTGCTTTACAGGAGCCGTGTTAAAGACTCACAATGCTACTAATGGGCAGGAATATAAACACAAACCCAAACGAACACACAGCATGATCTCTAAATCCCTCATGTCTGACAAAGTCAATGCTTCCAATCAGAGAACAATAAGCAGCGCAACAAAGAGAAAGTCTGGCCAAGAGCCAAGTTCAACTTTCACAACTTTACCTCTAATATTCTCTCTGTTTCACTTCATTAACACACACACACACACACACACACACACACACACACACACACACACACTTATTCATACGATATCAGCATATCAGTGGTGACTTTTGCTTTTTTTATGCTTTTATCCAAAATTATGTCTGGGTTGAATACATACTCCATAAACTGGTCAGTCTTTAGTCATTGTAACAACACATAAAATAGTACACAGACTTTTCAGTGGGTAAATAAATAATACAACACAAAGTCAGCAACCTCTATTCTGACAAGGCATTGATATGTGGTCTGCAGGCTACTTCACATCCCCCCCCGAAAAGGTTATGTACGCACTTGACCAAACCTCAAAGGGGTTCCAGATTAAATCACTTAAAGATGCTGATGAATGCAGACACGATGCTGTCGTAACATCTTTGATTGCTGCTTGATTGGCAGTCGTCTTTGTAATATCCATGGCTGATGCTCAGAGCACATACACACTGATACACATACACACTGATACACATACACACATACACACATACACACTCCCTGATCTGCAGGCCCCAAATCACTCCTCTCCGTCACGCCATCAGTGATGCGGTGACAAACTAACTGCCAGGGGTAAACGGGCCGCTGAAGGGACTGGAGTGAGGGATTGAGATGGGAGGTAAGTGGGAGGGATCAGTAGATGATGAGAAGAAAAAAGAGACAAAGGGAGAAATAGAGGAAGAGTGTGTGAAAGAAAGAATGAGAAAGGGATTGCAACGGGCAACCAACTGGGAGGAAGGAGAGAGAGTCAAATTAAATTATAGCTGTGAATGCTTAGGAGACGATCCTATGGGTTTTAGAGAAAATACACAAGTCCCCCAATGGACTATGCATTCAGGCGGTGTCTCGTCATAGACGCGTGGTCAATGGGTCAGCAGCATGGGAGAAATCCTCCCGTTCTCCCCATTCAGCATAGTTAGCATTTAGCTGCTAGCCCAGCCCAGGCAGACAGGATCGGGGATTCAACTCCCGCAGTTCTGAACACATCTGAACAGACATCTACTGTATGTACCTGCTCTTGAATCCCCAATCCTGTAGTGTAGAGGGAGAAAAGGAATGGGAGAGAGAGATAGAGGGAGAGAGAGAGAGAGAGAGAGACATCTACTGTAGATCCTATAGCTCAGTGATTGTCTACCTTTTTCTGTAAAGGATCCCAATTTAGTGCACATCAGGGCAACAGACCCCTATTTGATTTGATGTTTTTTCTCTCATTATTGTTCGATATGATTTTGTCCAGAGCTCTATGACTGAACATCTGGTCAAAATAGTCATATTCTACATTATCTAATTGGGTTAACTTCTTGATAGCACTCAGGACCCCTGGTGGTCGCCGGACCCCAAGTTGAGAACCATTGCCCCTAGGCTATAGGAAGGAGGGACAGAGAGTGAGAGGCTGCTTTGCTGGCCATGAGGGCTGAGTGACAGCTCACCATGACAATCCTCAATCACTGTAATGTGCTCTTCTTTCGTCTGTCTGTCTCTCCTCTCACTTACGCCCCATAAACGCTGTGTTTGCTTAACTTTACCTACGTCCACTCTGGTGTCTCTCTCCTGCCTCTGTCTCCTCTCTCTCTCCGTCTCTCTGTCTCTCTCTGTCTCCTCTCTCTCTCTCGTTCAGTAGACAGATCATTAGGATCAGGGCCCTGACACTGCCTATCCCGTCAGGTGCTGATCAGCTACAGTGGCAGAGTGTGGGAACCAGAAAATGAGCTCCTGACAGATAATAGCCTGCCCTGTACTTTATATCAGGCAAGAGAACGAGAGAGAGAGACCGAGAGAGAGAGAGAGAGAGAGAGAGAGAGAGAGAGAGAGAGAGAGAGAGAGAGAGAGAGAGAGAGAGAGAGAGACCCTTTATACCTTAAGGAGATTGTTGTTCTGTTGAGAGAAGATTGTTTATTCACACTGATGGCGGTGGTCATTCAGGAGGTCCTTCTGCATCTCTGACAACAAAGATGCGAATGAAATTGCTTTCACTCCAACTCCGCCCCGGGGTCCTGACACAAAGGATTGTGTCTCTCCGGCTGGGGAATCCTGCTTCTGTTATGGATTTAAATCTGAACAGTTGTAATTGCATCATTTCAATAGCCACATCTTCCCGTGCACTGCATTATGTTGTGGCCGCTGTACAACAGTTCTGCTCCACAAGTGACATGGCCTATGACTATCCTCAGTCCTTCCTTACACTGTATCCCACCACCGACGGCACGCTGGCTCAGTTGCACTGATGCCTCACTGCAAGAAAGTCCCGGGTTCGAACCCCGGTCTGTCTCAGGTCCTTTCTGCGTGGACAAACCTAACCCCCCCCACCCCCCCAAAACATCTCCCCCACCCCATGTAGCTCAGAGCTGTTGTCATTGCCAAGAACAGGATTATGGAAATATCTCCCTAATGGCAGAATTATTTTAAGAAATCATTTTAGGCCTGCCTTAGTCAAAAAAATTAATTTCTTCTGACCTGCCAAAGCATTGTACCCATTCTTCCAATCTGTAAATGTCTCCTAATCCAGTGAGTTATTCAACAACTAAATGGCCCTCGAATCCAAACATTCCAACAATGAGTTAATGAGTTGTGATTTTTTTTTAAACATGTAGTTCATCTTCTAGTTTTCTGCTAGTTTTTGACATTATTTGTGTGTGTTTTGCAACCAACCCTCTTTGCTATGTTTTGTCAATGCTGTCTTTGTGGCTGTGAAATCATCACATTGGGTTTGGGAAGCATAATAGCTCATTGACAAACACGACATTCCAATGGATTTCCACTAAGCCTGTAAATAATGAGTGTTCCTTGTGTGAGCAGTGGCATTGCTTGGTGGAACCGGCATCGCATTGGCCAAGAGTGAACGGGACACTTTCCCTTCCTCATACAAAGCATATCTGTAGATACCACAACTTCAAATGGGTTATCTCAGGCACAGCACAGAGGTGCAGGAGGAGGAGGAGGAGGAGGAGGAGCAGGAGGAGGAGGAGGAGGAGGAGGAGGAGGAGGAGGAGGAGGAGGAGGAGGAGGAGGAGGAGGAGGAGGAGGAGGAGGAGGGAGGGTTTACTGATGTTACATGATTTCTGGCAGCAAATTCTTGGTTGTGTTCCTTTTTTCAGCCAAACCGAGTATAACTGGAAGGTGAGTTGAAACTTGACTTCATGTTAAAATATCTAGATTCTGCTTTACAAAGAAAAGAAGAGGCTTCAGTGGCTGTGTCAGTGTGAATGGGGCCAAGGTGCAGGATATATGCATGCCTGCATCTGACGTGGTGGCTGCCATTGTATACAAATCTGTTCAAGCCTTTATGATCAGTAATCATACGGATATACAACGGGGCTGCTAACGGCGTGCAGGAGAGCCCAGTGTAATGAGCGGGACATATTATTTGCACCTCCCGGCTGTGTCGTGCCTGCTGACTAATGGAGCGCACCTCACAGCCACAGGGCCAGCCACTGGCTCTGTATAGCTCTACAGAGGAAGGTCATCTGTGCAAGAACAGATGAGGTGTGTGTGCAAACACTTTTGTTTGTGTGTGTGTGTGTGTGTGTGTGTGTGTGTGTGTGTGTGTGTGTGTGTGTGTGTGTGTGTGTGTGTGTGTGTGTGTGTGTGTGTGTGTGTGTGTGATAGGTGGTGCGTTGGCGGTGGGATAAAACCTTTTTCACCCCTGGCTTGTTGCATGGATACTAAATCACATATTGTATCTTGAAGTGTGCCAGTGCCAGTGTGTCCATGACCCTGGAACAAAGCACACCCACCAGTAGTTATATAGGGGAGGTAGTTTAAGGATTGAGAGAGAAACGCATTTTTTAGGTGGGCGGAGTTTAGGGTACCTACGTCATCAAAGGGGCGTGGCTTCTTTTTTGTGAAAAGTCATTTTTCACTACTTCCTCAAAAAGGGCACTTCCGCTTTTTGAAAAAAGGGGAAGTGGTTTCTTTTTGGGTAAAAATCAATTTCTCAGTACTTCTGCAAAGTGCACTTCTCCATTTTTTTGTCTTGTGTTTAAAGCCATTTAGCGCAAAAAATGCTTTATTCCACTAACCCGCAAAAGGGGCACTTCTGTTTTTAAATCACTTTTCTTTTGAAAAAAGTGATTATTTCAAAAGCCCTCCAAAGGCCACTTCCCCATTTTACCCCATACCACAGCTCACGACAAATACCACCGTTTTTTTTTTATCTCGGGGCAAATACATTTGAGTAATCATTATGTAACCCAGCGCTGACCATTTCCACTGTCTACAGTTTTTTGATATCGGCCAAATACATTTGGCCCATTTTAGAGCTACTAAACTAGCCTACAGATTCCTCTGCTCACTGGTGTTTCTCTATCTCAGCCCACCACAATGACAGATTCCTCAGCTTGCTCACGTATTTCTCTGACTCACCCCCACCCCCAGGCTTCCAATGCCAGTCCATCCCACCCCATCCCCCACGTTTTATTTGTCTATTACCACGGCCGGTGTTCTGTCGATTTCCCGATTTCACAATCACCTCCGTTATAAATATAAACTTGTTTGTTTTTGACCGTCAAGCGGGTGTTCCCGGCAACAAGTAACACCCACTGAAAGCTACGAATAGCGGCGAGATCAGGGGGCGTTCCCGGCAGCACGTAACGCCCCTTTGAAAGCTATGAATAGCTGCTTGCTCATGTATTTCTCTGACTCACCCATAGAGCCCCCACAGTTTTTTCCTCCCATACCCGCTTATATGTATGTACAATACAATGTACAATGTATCCATCATTTAAATATTCCATAATTGCATGTTGTACATGCAAATATTCCATAATTGCATGTTGTGTAGGCTATCTTAGCTAGTATAGCCTACTAATGTATACCCAAGGCTATTCTGTAGATTCCCTACGCGCAACACACACACACACACACACACACACACACACACACACACACACACCCACCCACTCACAGACATATTCACAGCCAGCCACACACACACACACACAGACAGACATATTCACAACCAGCCCCCAAACACAGCCACAAACATAGCGCGCGTTAGATTGTGGGCAGTTTTTCTCATTGAAACATTCCAGATCACATCCCAGGTCACAGATTTTTCCCACTCCGGATCCAATTGTGACATCACCATGATGTTTTTGATAGGCTATAAGCCTATTAAGCTTTGAATTAAATATGATCAATACAGATCGAGGTTTCAATTTCAGGTTTGAATTGAAAACGAATGAATACAGACTGGTGTATGACTATGTCGTTTAACCGTCTCTCAAACAGACCAGAGTTTCCCCACTCTGGATCCAATTGTGATGTGACGTCGCATCACCATGATAATTTTGATCACTAGTGTGTTTCAACATTGTGTTTTTGGAGATTACTTATATGCTATGCGATATTAGTTATCTACAATGTTATGTGATGACTACTAGAGTTTGTACCCATGCGAACTACATTGCTTTGCGTTGTAAAATGTTGGCACCATAGGTGACATGAGTTAACATGTTCTAAATGCAGTTCTCTGCCTGAAATGCTACTAATCAAATGGCTTGATACAATCCTATGCAGGCTGTAAGACGAACAACCCCATTCTCTTGGTACAACCCAGACCCCGGATATCCGCGACCTACGGGTATTATTTCAAAATATGGATTGAATATGAATCTTGGAACGTGAACAAACATCTTAACAACCCAACAAAACTCATTGTTTTTTATTTTACGTATTTTATATGATTATTTTAATAGTAACTAACTAGTCCTCCACACAGAATTGATTAATTTACTGTGAGACTTTATATTTTGTAGACAAGCACCAAGTATATATAATAATGGTATATAATAATAATAATAATCTTTGTAATACAATCGTTATAAAATTAAAATGTATATCACACGTACAATATGTTTGTTGTATGTATTACAACTTATTTCAACTTTGCCTCTCCTCTCCAAATAGTGTAGTAGCCGTACCGTACCCCACTGCAGCTGCTACCATTACGTATGGCTAATGTTTAATTGTATGTCTAATAAGATACATGCTATTTGCACCTGTATGTCAAATACGTCGAATTTAAAATGTTTAAGCACGTCTAATGTATACACATGACATGTGCATCTATGTGCAGTGAATATGCCACTGTCTCAGACTTGTCTTATCACTATACTGCCTTATTGCTTATTGTTGCTTATTGGTGCTTATTGCCATATTGCTTATTGTTTTTGCACTCACGCCTTGATATATTTGCACTATGTTGTAAACATAGCCCACAGCACAATATTTTCACACGTGATACCTGTACCATGGAGTGACAATAAAAATCTTGAATCTTGAATCTTCTCCCCTCCTCTCTTCTCCTCCCCATACATGCCTATAGATGATGGGATTTCAGACACTGTGACTTTTGTTACAATATTAGCGACAATAATAGTACCTTTCTAAAATAACATTTCAACAAAGCAATTCACCAGGCACCACAATATATATATATATATATATATATATATATATATATATATATATATATATATATATATATATAGACAACGACTATTAATAGTATATAGTAATAATAAAGTCTATGATAAATGGCAATAGTATGACATACATAATTATTTAATTAGTTTGAGGTATGGTAATAATATAGTTCATGATAATACCGCAGTGTAATAATCTATAGTATCTATTAATAATGACAATGGTATGATAATTTACAGTATATAATAATAATAATAATAATGACGTGAGGAACGGATGAGTGGTTATTAGGAAAGTGATTTGGTGAGTAGTGTGACGGTTTCTGGGTAAAAAAAAAAAAAAAAAAAAAAAAAAAAAAAAAAAAAAAGAGTTCTGGAGTCTGGATACGTGTGTTTTGAGTGATCTGTATTGCCTACAGGAGGAAGGGGGGCGAACAGGTGATGAACGAGGGCGTAGTGTCTCTGAGAATGCTCGTGCAACTCCCCTATCAACAGAGCGTTGCAACATGATGTTTTCGAACACAGGGGCAAAAGGTTTTAACCATAGACAAATGTAATTAGAGCATTTAACAACTAGTTGTTAAATGCCCACGGGATAACGCATCAAGCGTCTAAGGCACGACTGGGGACCCCCAGAAACATCAATGACGCAACTACAGGAAATCCCTCGCTTTTATACGCCAGTAGGATAATCAGCTGAACACAATCACAAGGCATCACTGTCAGTTTCTTTTGGAGACACCAGCATCTATCAACAGAAACAACGCCAGTCAGTCCAGCGACTCAACTATTTTCGCTAAGAGCAGCGGCGCTAGCGGTTTTTGATCTCACCACAAGCAAATTAGCCATGGATTTCAAAGGTAAGAATTGTTTTTAATATTGTTTAATTAGACTCTACATCTAATACATATATATATATATATATATATATATATATATATATATATATATATATATATATATATACATATATATATATATTTATAATTAAGATCCTTTGTCTCGTTTTGTGCATTGTTATATTAACAAATACATCAATAAAACAGCTTTTTACAGCTATACTCCGGATACCAAGCCAGCCGACCCTAGGACCGACAGGAACACAGATGAATACGGCATATTTTCAGACGGGGCCCGTCAGAACAGAATCAATCTAAATCGAGGTTCCATATTAGTTGATATAACCAACAGGCCTACCGGGTGAGTGTGTTTGGGTGTTTACATATTTATCATATAGTTTGTTTAGAAAAAAAAAAAATGAACATAGGTAAACATATTTCTGACATGTTTTGAAATGCTGTTTTTTTATCCCCTCAGGACGTTTTCTCACACAGGTGAATTGTTATTTCATCACAAACCTCTTCAAAGCCTCTCGCCATTGCACTCAACGAAGACAGACAACCACCACCACTATAGAGGAAAGCCACTCGATTTACATAGATACACCCCGGATCCCCCCAAACAACACCCATCTAACGTCACAGCTGATGACATCGGACAGGACCCAAATGATTTTGCAGATTTCATCGACCATATGTGAGTAGGATACCAGCCATAATTCAGATATAACAACCATCATTATATATATATATATATATATATATATATATATATATATATATATATATATATATATATATATATATATATATATATATATATATAGGCTATATGTATTTTTCGAGATAGGACTATATCCAACGCTATTTTTCTCTTTGTTTTAAAGACTGCTGATGGACCCCGACATCTACGCTCTGAATCCTAGCCTCGACGAATGGCAGCCTTCAGCACCAACAACAACACCTACTTTATCGTTGAATGAGAGCATAACGCTCGGGGGGCAAACACTTTTAACTTGGTTAGAGGCGGCACCAGAGACCAACGAACAACACATGACCCAGGAAGGAGAGGAATCTGTCACACCCTCTGATGACACCATCAACAACAACAACATTCATTACACATGGCTGGATTCGGAGGCACAGATTATCGACCACAGCGCAGAGGACCACAAAGAGGAATCAACCACGCACCCGCCCCTCTCCATCAACAGCCCAATGGCATTCGACGAGAACGCACAGAGTCCAACCTCGCCTCATCAACCTCGCGAGAAGACTCATCAGCCGTCAGGTATGCCAACGCCAAGGCGGAGTGGAGGGGTAACAGAACGTCCTATGAGAGTATACGAGACGGTGTGGGATCTATATGATGATCTGAGGGTCGCTAGAGGCTGGACAGGAGCATGCGTAGTCTGCGCAATGCGTACCATCTGTCCAGAGTGTGAAGGGAACTTGGACGGCGACCAAGAAAGGCACGAACCAGAGGATGAGACATCAAAGATGACTCACCAGCCCACAGGTATGTCTACGCCAAGGGGGAGGAGAGGCGTAACAGCACGCCCTATGAAAATGTACCAGACATTATGGGACCTATATGATGATCTGAGGGTCGGCAGAGGCTGGACAGGGGTGTGCGCCGTATGCGACGTCCACACTAACTGCCCAGAGTGTGAATGGAACATGGGCGGTGACCAAGACCAAGACCAAGAAAGGCACGATGCAGAGGATGAGACATCAAACAGCTCTGTGGCGACATTAAAGGGAGAACGAAAACGAAAACGACAGACAACGGGCGATGAGAGGGGGCAGCTCGGAATGAGACCGATAGTGATGCTGCGCAGGCTTACACCCAGCGACCTACGCAGGCTTTCATCTCGCGACACACGCAGACCCAGAAAGGCTGCGGAAAAGACACGTAAACTTAACCGAGAGAGGTGGTTTAAGAGGCCTAAGATCACACTGATTGATGGTTTTTGTAATGTCGAAGAGTGTTACATGTCTTTTTGACCGATGAAGGCCTGTGCAAATTCTTGGGTGAAAAGTGCCACTCAAAGAAATTAAAAAAGAATCAACAACAATGACATCTTATAACACCGGTAACATGTGTTTGCTAGTCTGTTATTAATCATGGATGTTTTTTGTTTATTATTATTATTTTTGGTGCCATCATTGTTTTTTGTCAGGCTTAGAATCAATGTTTAAACAGTAAACAGTTTATGACAAGTGGTGTCAGCATGTTATGTTACACAAGACATGTTATGGTACATATATAATGTGTAATAGCATTCTGTGATGATCACAAGTCATAATTTTTATGGTAAATGAAATTGGTAAATTGGTTAAGCAAAGCAAGTAATGCTTTGACAATGTAGTTTGTAAGATGTATTTTACAAGATATTTTCTGATATTTGATTATATTAACTTATTATTTATATTATTATTCTAATTATCATCTACTATTATTCTAATTATTATATTAGTATATTATTATTATTATTATTAGAGGTTATTATGTATATTTACTATACATATTAAAGTATAGATGATTGTTTTACCCACCTTATCAAAACAAATGTACACCATGTTAAAGTTTTTAAATAAAGTCAAGTCAAATCCAACACGTCTTAATGTCAATTAATTTAGCTTTAACCTGTTCTGAAACACACACACACCCACACATTGACCCCTCTCATATATACATAACTGCCTAATGTAGTGATTACTACACAGAAGTAACTTTAGGTCCACCATTTGCTATTTGCTTCAAACATATTTTGGATCAGTTTGTAACTTTGACCATTTCTAACAATTTCTAGACAGTGAATTTACACAAGCACTTGAGTGAAATTCATGTGAATTCAATGTGAACATGCATGAACTGTGATTGAATGAACGTAGATTGTCAGATTTGTATACCAAACCCTTATCCTGGTGCATACAAGGGTCGTCTATAACACTAATGTCAGTCACTATGTGTTACAATATTGGGGGTGGTCTCATAGACCTGGCGCAAAAGTACATACATACATGTTAGTTAGTCATAATAGTCAAACATGGTTTTTCATGTTCTGACTTGCTGAAATGTGTGCTGCATATATACATGCTAGTTACACATAATAGCCAAACAGGGGTTTTCATGGTCTGATGTGTCGAAATGTTTTACACGTCACGTAAAACAGTTTTTAAAACGGTTAATTAGCCTACACAATGTGTAATTTCAGGTGATTGTAAGTTATTGCATAGTTGCAATCTTTCATACTTGCATACCTACAAGCGGGGTGAGTTAAAAACAGACCGTATAGTGCGAGGGGCAGAATGATAAACAAAGTTGTATCATACACCCAATGGACAATAATCATATAATTTCCCCCGGTCATTACCGACCTGACTGATAATAGTCTGGCCCAGAGGTGTAGTGCTATCTTGAGAAGTGAGGGAACGCACCTATTTGCGGAACAACCCCCACCCAGCACACGCACATGTACCCCCGCACGCATGCACACTACACTGACACACACACACACACACATAATTTATTGTGTCCTCTAGACACTGCAGAAGTAACCCATGACAGAGTCAGTTATCACAAACAGCTAAGCTAAACAAGTCTCAAGCACCATACAAGTTACACAAGGCTACATAATTGAGCATTTGGTACGGCGGATGGCATTTTTAACAAGCAACTTACCATTTTGTGGTGAATTCTGGCGATGCAAATTGCAATCTGGTGATTAACGCCAACTTTTTGATTAGCGTTAATTGAAAATAAATCTCGGTAATGTAACGTGCACTTCATAGTAAAATGTACACCGCTTGCGCATGTGTAGAAACTGAGAAAACGGACCGGTGTGCTTCCGTGTGTAGCTGATTTGGCCCACCCATTTACTGTTAGGAACGATATGATTGCCAAAACAGCTACACACGGAAGCACACCGGTCCGTTTTCTCAGTTTCTACACATGCGCAAGCGGTGTACATTTTACTATGAAGTGCACGTTACATTACCGAGATTTATTTTCAATTAACGCTAATCAAAAAGTTGGCGTTAATCACCAGATTGCAATTTGCATCGCCAGAATTCACCACAAAATGGTAAGTTGCTTGTTAAAAATGCCATCCGCCGTACCAAATGCTCAATTATGTAGCCTTGTGTAACTTGTATGGTGCTTGAGACTTGTTTAGCTTAGCTGTTTGTGATAACTGACTCTGTCATGGGTTACTTCTGCAGTGTCTAGAGGACACAATAAATTATGTGTGTGTGTGTGTGTGTCAGTGTAGTGTGCATGCGTGCGGGGGTACATGTGCGTGTGCTGGGTGGGGGTTGTTCCGCAAATAGGTGCGTTCCCTCACTTCTCAAGATAGCACTACACCTCTGGGCCAGACTATTATCAGTCAGGTCGGTAATGACCGGGGGAAATTATATGATTATTGTCCATTGGGTGTATGATACAACTTTGTTTATCATTCTGCCCCTCGCACTATACGGTCTGTTTTTAACTCACCCCGCTTGTAGGTATGCAAGTATGAAAGATTGCAACTATGCAATAACTTACAATCACCTGAAATTACACATTGTGTAGGCTAATTAACCGTTTTAAAAACTGTTTTACGTGACGTGTAAAACATTTCGACACATCAGACCATGAAAACCCCTGTTTGGCTATTATGTGTAACTAGCATGTATATATGCAGCACACATTTCAGCAAGTCAGAACATGAAAAACCATGTTTGACTATTATGACTAACTAACATGTATGTATGTACTTTTGCGCCAGGTCTATGAGACCACCCCCAATATTGTAACACATAGTGACTGACATTAGTGTTATAGACGACCCTTGTATGCACCAGGATAAGGGTTTGGTATACAAATCTGACAATCTACGTTCATTCAATCACAGTTCATGCATGTTCACATTGAATTCACATGAATTTCACTCAAGTGCTTGTGTAAATTCACTGTCTAGAAATTGTTAGAAATGGTCAAAGTTACAAACTGATCCAAAATATGTTTGAAGCAAATAGCAAATGGTGGACCTAAAGTTACTTCTGTGTAGTAATCACTACATTAGGCAGTTATGTATATATGAGAGGGGTCAATGTGTGGGTGTGTGTGTGTTTCAGAACAGGTTAAAGCTAAATTAATTGACATTAAGACGTGTTGGATTTGACTTGACTTTATTTAAAAACTTTAACATGGTGTACATTTGTTTTGATAAGGTGGGTAAAACAATCATCTATACTTTAATATGTATAGTAAATATACATAATAACCTCTAATAATAATAATAATAATATACTAATATAATAATTAGAATAATAGTAGATGATAATTAGAATAATAATATAAATAATAAGTTAATATAATCAAATATCAGAAAATATCTTGTAAAATACATCTTACAAACTACATTGTCAAAGCATTACTTGCTTTGCTTAACCAATTTACCAATTTCATTTACCATAAAAATTATGACTTGTGATCATCACAGAATGCTATTACACATTATATATGTACCATAACATGTCTTGTGTAACATAACATGCTGACACCACTTGTCATAAACTGTTTACTGTTTAAACATTGATTCTAAGCCTGACAAAAAACAATGATGGCACCAAAAATAATAATAATAAACAAAAAACATCCATGATTAATAACAGACTAGCAAACACATGTTACCGGTGTTATAAGATGTCATTGTTGTTGATTCTTTTTTAATTTCTTTGAGTGGCACTTTTCACCCAAGAATTTGCACAGGCCTTCATCGGTCAAAAAGACATGTAACACTCTTCGACATTACAAAAACCATCAATCAGTGTGATCTTAGGCCTCTTAAACCACCTCTCTCGGTTAAGTTTACGTGTCTTTTCCGCAGCCTTTCTGGGTCTGCGTGTGTCGCGAGATGAAAGCCTGCGTAGGTCGCTGGGTGTAAGCCTGCGCAGCATCACTATCGGTCTCATTCCGAGCTGCCCCCTCTCATCGCCCGTTGTCTGTCGTTTTCGTTTTCGTTCTCCCTTTAATGTCGCCACAGAGCTGTTTGATGTCTCATCCTCTGCATCGTGCCTTTCTTGGTCTTGGTCTTGGTCACCGCCCATGTTCCATTCACACTCTGGGCAGTTAGTGTGGACGTCGCATACGGCGCACACCCCTGTCCAGCCTCTGCCGACCCTCAGATCATCATATAGGTCCCATAATGTCTGGTACATTTTCATAGGGCGTGCTGTTACGCCTCTCCTCCCCCTTGGCGTAGACATACCTGTGGGCTGGTGAGTCATCTTTGATGTCTCATCCTCTGGTTCGTGCCTTTCTTGGTCGCCGTCCAAGTTCCCTTCACACTCTGGACAGATGGTACGCATTGCGCAGACTACGCATGCTCCTGTCCAGCCTCTAGCGACCCTCAGATCATCATATAGATCCCACACCGTCTCGTATACTCTCATAGGACGTTCTGTTACCCCTCCACTCCGCCTTGGCGTTGGCATACCTGACGGCTGGTGAGTCTTCTCGCGAGGTTGATGAGGCGAGGTTGGACTCTGTGCGTTCTCGTCGAATGCCAGTGGGCTGTTGATGGAGAGGGGCGGGGGCGTGGTTGATTCCTCTTTGTGGTCCTCTGCGCTGTGGTCGATAATCTGTGCCTCCGAATCCAGCCATGTGTAATGAATGTTGTTGTTGTTGATGGTGTCATCAGAGGGTGTGACAGATTCCTCTCCTTCCTGGGTCATGTGTTGTTCGTTGGTCTCTGGTGCCGCCTCTAACCAAGTTAAAAGTGTTTGCCCCCCGAGCGTTATGCTCTCATTCAATGATAAAGTAGGTGTTGTTGTTGGTGCTGAAGGCTGCCATTCGTCGAGGCTAGGATTCAGAGCGTAGATGTCGGGGTCCATCAGCAGTCTTTAAAACAAAGAGAAAAATAGCGTTGGATATAGGCCTATCTCGAAAAATACATATAGCCTATATATATATATATATATATATATATATATATATATATATATATATATATATATATATATATATATATATAATGATGGTTGTTATATCTGAATTATGGCTGGTAGCCTACTCACATATGGTCGATGAAATCTGCAAAATCATTTGGGTCCTGTCCGATGTCATCAGCTGTGACGTTAGATGGGTGTTGTTTGGGGGGGTCCGGGGTGTATCTATGTAAATCGAGTGGCTTTCCTCTATAGTGGTGGTGGTTGTCTGTCTTCGTTGAGTGCAATGGCGAGAGGCTTTGAAGAGGTTTGTGATGAAATAACAATTCCCCTGTGTGAGAAAACGTCCTGATGGGAAAAAACAGCATTTCAAAACATGTCAGAAATATGTTTACCTATGTTCATTTTTTTTTTTTCTAAACAAACTATATGATAAATATGTAAACACCCAAACACACTCACCCGGTAGGCCTGTTGGTTATATCAACTAATATGGAACCTCGATTTAGATTGATTCTGTTCTGACGGGCCCCGTCTGAAAATATGCCGTATTCATCTGTGTTCCTGTCGGTCCTAGGGTCGGCTGGCTTGGTATCCGGAGTATAGCTGTAAAAAGCTGTTTTATTGATGTATTTGTTAATATAACAATGCACAAAACGAGACAAAGGATCTTAATTATAAATATATATATATATGTATATATATATATATATATATATATATATATATATATATATATATATATATATATATATATATGTATTAGATGTAGAGTCTAATTAAACAATATTAAAAACAATTCTTACCTTTGAAATCCATGGCTAATTTGCTTGTGGTGAGATCAAAAACCGCTAGCGCCGCTGCTCTTAGCGAAAATAGTTGAGTCGCTGGACTGACTGGCGTTGTTTCTGTTGATAGATGCTGGTGTCTCCAAAAGAAACTGACAGTGATGCCTTGTGATTGTGTTCAGCTGATTATCCTACTGGCGTATAAAAGCGAGGGATTTCCTGTAGTTGCGTCATTGATGTTTCTGGGGGTCCCCAGTCGTGCCTTAGACGCTTGATGCGTTATCCCGTGGGCATTTAACAACTAGTTGTTAAATGCTCTAATTACATTTGTCTATGGTTAAAACCTTTTGCCCCTGTGTTCGAAAACATCATGTTGCAACGCTCTGTTGATAGGGGAGTTGCACGAGCATTCTCAGAGACACTACGCCCTCGTTCATCACCTGTTCGCCCCCCTTCCTCCTGTAGGCAATACAGATCACTCAAAACACACGTATCCAGACTCCAGAACTCTTTTTTTTTTTTTTTTTTTTTTTTTTTTTTTTTTTTTTTACCCAGAAACCGTCACACTACTCACCAAATCACTTTCCTAATAACCACTCATCCGTTCCTCACGTCATTATTATTATTATTATTATATACTGTAAATTATCATACCATTGTCATTATTAATAGATACTATAGATTATTACACTGCGGTATTATCATGAACTATATTATTACCATACCTCAAACTAATTAAATAATTATGTATGTCATACTATTGCCATTTATCATAGACTTTATTATTACTATATACTATTAATAGTCGTTGTCTATATATATATATATATATATATATATATATATATATATATATATATATATATATATATATATTGTGGTGCCTGGTGAATTGCTTTGTTGAAATGTTATTTTAGAAAGGTACTATTATTGTCGCTAATATTGTAACAAAAGTCACAGTGTCTGAAATCCCATCATCTATAGGCATGTATGGGGAGGAGAAGAGAGGAGGGGAGAAGATTCAAGATTCAAGATTTTTATTGTCACTCCATGGTACAGGTATCACGTGTGAAAATATTGTGCTGTGGGCTATGTTTACAACATAGTGCAAATATATCAAGGCGTGAGTGCAAAAACAATAAGCAATATGGCAATAAGCACCAATAAGCAACAATAAGCAATAAGGCAGTATAGTGATAAGACAAGTCTGAGACAGTGGCATATTCACTGCACATAGATGCACATGTCATGTGTATACATTAGACGTGCTTAAACATTTTAAATTCGACGTATTTGACATACAGGTGCAAATAGCATGTATCTTATTAGACATACAATTAAACATTAGCCATACGTAATGGTAGCAGCTGCAGTGGGGTACGGTACGGCTACTACACTATTTGGAGAGGAGAGGCAAAGTTGAAATAAGTTGTAATACATACAACAAACATATTGTACGTGTGATATACATTTTAATTTTATAACGATTGTATTACAAAGATTATTATTATTATTATATACCATTATTATATATACTTGGTGCTTGTCTACAAAATATAAAGTCTCACAGTAAATTAATCAATTCTGTGTGGAGGACTAGTTAGTTACTATTAAAATAATCATATAAAATACGTAAAATAAAAAACAATGAGTTTTGTTGGGTTGTTAAGATGTTTGTTCACGTTCCAAGATTCATATTCAATCCATATTTTGAAATAATACCCGTAGGTCGCGGATATCCGGGGTCTGGGTTGTACCAAGAGAATGGGGTTGTTCGTCTTACAGCCTGCATAGGATTGTATCAAGCCATTTGATTAGTAGCATTTCAGGCAGAGAACTGCATTTAGAACATGTTAACTCATGTCACCTATGGTGCCAACATTTTACAACGCAAAGCAATGTAGTTCGCATGGGTACAAACTCTAGTAGTCATCACATAACATTGTAGATAACTAATATCGCATAGCATATAAGTAATCTCCAAAAACACAATGTTGAAACACACTAGTGATCAAAATTATCATGGTGATGCGACGTCACATCACAATTGGATCCAGAGTGGGGAAACTCTGGTCTGTTTGAGAGACGGTTAAACGACATAGTCATACACCAGTCTGTATTCATTCGTTTTCAATTCAAACCTGAAATTGAAACCTCGATCTGTATTGATCATATTTAATTCAAAGCTTAATAGGCTTATAGCCTATCAAAAACATCATGGTGATGTCACAATTGGATCCGGAGTGGGAAAAATCTGTGACCTGGGATGTGATCTGGAATGTTTCAATGAGAAAAACTGCCCACAATCTAACGCGCGCTATGTTTGTGGCTGTGTTTGGGGGCTGGTTGTGAATATGTCTGTCTGTGTGTGTGTGTGTGTGGCTGGCTGTGAATATGTCTGTGAGTGGGTGGGTGTGTGTGTGTGTGTGTGTGTGTGTGTGTGTGTGTGTGTGTGTTGCGCGTAGGGAATCTACAGAATAGCCTTGGGTATACATTAGTAGGCTATACTAGCTAAGATAGCCTACACAACATGCAATTATGGAATATTTGCATGTACAACATGCAATTATGGAATATTTAAATGATGGATACATTGTACATTGTATTGTACATACATATAAGCGGGTATGGGAGGAAAAAACTGTGGGGGCTCTATGGGTGAGTCAGAGAAATACATGAGCAAGCAGCTATTCATAGCTTTCAAAGGGGCGTTACGTGCTGCCGGGAACGCCCCCTGATCTCGCCGCTATTCGTAGCTTTCAGTGGGTGTTACTTGTTGCCGGGAACACCCGCTTGACGGTCAAAAACAAACAAGTTTATATTTATAACGGAGGTGATTGTGAAATCGGGAAATCGACAGAACACCGGCCGTGGTAATAGACAAATAAAACGTGGGGGATGGGGTGGGATGGACTGGCATTGGAAGCCTGGGGGTGGGGGTGAGTCAGAGAAATACGTGAGCAAGCTGAGGAATCTGTCATTGTGGTGGGCTGAGATAGAGAAACACCAGTGAGCAGAGGAATCTGTAGGCTAGTTTAGTAGCTCTAAAATGGGCCAAATGTATTTGGCCGATATCAAAAAACTGTAGACAGTGGAAATGGTCAGCGCTGGGTTACATAATGATTACTCAAATGTATTTGCCCCGAGATAAAAAAAAAACGGTGGTATTTGTCGTGAGCTGTGGTATGGGGTAAAATGGGGAAGTGGCCTTTGGAGGGCTTTTGAAATAATCACTTTTTTCAAAAGAAAAGTGATTTAAAAACAGAAGTGCCCCTTTTGCGGGTTAGTGGAATAAAGCATTTTTTGCGCTAAATGGCTTTAAACACAAGACAAAAAAATGGAGAAGTGCACTTTGCAGAAGTACTGAGAAATTGATTTTTACCCAAAAAGAAACCACTTCCCCTTTTTTCAAAAAGCGGAAGTGCCCTTTTTGAGGAAGTAGTGAAAAATGACTTTTCACAAAAAAGAAGCCACGCCCCTTTGATGACGTAGGTACCCTAAACTCCGCCCACCTAAAAAATGCGTTTCTCTCTCAATCCTTAAACTACCTCCCCTATATAACTACTCCCACCATATCAACACAACCTCTAAAGTGTTGGGATGTGTGAACGCAAAAAGCCACCCAACCAGTGGTGTAGTGGAGCGTAGACGCAGGTACACAGCATCTACCTAAAAAATAAATTTTTCAGACGGCTTTGCGTCTACTCACATCTAATGCTGCCTACACACTAGAGGATTTTCAAATCTGAACTGATTTTAAAAACATGAGAGACCACAGACATAAGGACAATTTCATCAGATTTTAACATTAAAATCGCCTGAACGCAGTCACACTAGACGATTCGGCCAGACTGCGAGACCACACACCAGCCGTTTGAAGTACAGACTCAAAGCGATTCCAGCAACTAGACTGTAGGCTGTTTATATCCCACAAAACCGCAATTTTTTCCCAAAGACAACAGCAGATGGCTCTCCAAACATGCACCGAGCGGCGGGTCCACTACAAGAAGGCGGACACCCTCGCAAAATGAGCTAAAACAACGTCCTGTCTGAGAGCTCATATTACAGCCTATCCGCTCCCTTGAAGCAAACAAACCGCTCTGCTCGGCACATGTTTGGAGAGCCATCCGCCGCTGTCCACCCTGTTTTAAGCTGCTGTGAGGATGCTGGGGAGAGAGGAGCTACATGGCACTGCTGTTGCTCGTTTGTTGTGAGCGCTGCATTAACATCCGGGTATGACGCGTCGACGCGTCCCGGTCTGCTCGCTCTCATTGGCTATTGCGGGTTCTGTCGGGAGACAGCCATCGTAAATATCAAACATGTTTGATATGCCCGATTCGAGATCGGGCCGGCTCCGATTCAATCAATAATTTATTGACACCAGACACTTGACAATTATTTTGACAAAAAATCGGTTGAGACTAGCCTCGAATCGGGCCACGCCCCCCCGAGGGGAATCGGGCATTAAATCGGGCATTTTATCCTCTAGTGTGTGGGAAGCATAAGGGGCCATTCAAACCAAAAGCGTTTTTGGAGCTGCCAGCGTCTTTCTGCAATTCATTCTCTATGTAAGGATGCGCTAGACGTGCTCCTCTTTTAATGAACGCACCTGGCGTTTCAGCGCTGGTGGCGTCTGTTGTTTTTGGAGGAGCGCTGTGGGTGTTTTAAAGCTGAAAAAAGGTGAACATTAGAGGAAAAGCGCGCTGCTCGTCATTTTCACTCTTCCTACCTTTTCTCCTCCCGAGGGATCCGCCAACCTCCGCTTCTGCCAGAATTGGCAATAATCTGGCTTTCATGTTGACAGTGAACAACATCAAACAGACAAAACCAGCTGGCTACCGTCCGTGTGGTCGTTGTGTTCTGATCTGTACTGCACGCGACTACAAGGGAAAACAAAACGGAGCAGAAAAAAACTGCTCCATGCGCTGTGTTTTGTGCACAATGGAAGCGTTCTCGACATGATTTTCATAGCGTTCTGACTGAAAAAAACACTTTTGGTGTGAATGTCCCCTCAATCTCCTCTGATGCGCCTCTATTCAAGTAGTGTGCTGCATTTCCACCCCTCTTTTCTGCCTAAAGTCATCGCCCGCCCTACTCTGCCTCGATTGGCTAGTAGTACTGGGTGCCTGCGTTGGTTGGTTGGGTAAGGTAAGCCAATCAGAGGCAGAGAAGGGCGGGATCATTTCCCTTGCCTTCCCAGGATAAAAATGGCGGCTCACTTTCGTGCGGCCTACCTTCCTGCCTGACCTGAGATGAGAAGAAGATGAAACAGATTCCGAACCGAACTCACCAATCAGTAACGAGTTTAGCGATCAGGCGCACCCAACGTCATTCAATTGTTCCTGACCTCAAAACACCGGCGAGGACTGCAAAGTGGCACAGACTCATTCATGTAGTCTGGGGAGTGCATCGATTCAACATAATATTTGAGTCAGGGGAGAGACTACTCTGACCCATACTCAAGCATCCGAAGTTCTCTACAAATCTCACTCATAAGCTAGTTACAATTCAGGCAGTTCACCATGTCTTTATTGTATTCCCCTGACTATGATTGTTATTGGATCATTTTGGGCTTACTGTACTCCATGATCGGAGACATCACATTTCCTGTGGATGGAACGAGGCAGCGTGAGCTGACTGCACCCCACTGAGGAAGCAGTTTGGCAGGAGATGTGTTTTTTTTACTATAGGCTGTGAGTGAGTAACAGACTTATACTGTACAGCAGGGGCACTCAATTAAAATTCTAAGAGGTCCAGATAGAGAAAATGTCCTCAAGCGAAGGTCCGGAACATTGAGCTTGCGTTATGATTCAGTGCCATTGAACTTAGGCTACTTCAATGATTGCAGTAGCCTAATGGTACAACGTCTGTATGTAGTCAATGACTGACTGTTAAATCAAAATAAACATCAATAATGTTTATTTACAGTTTTCATATTTAACTGGATTAATTATAAATAACTAGCCTACACTAATAATAAATACATGTTCTTTTCTCATTTCAAGTAAAATAATGGCTGCATTTAGAAATAACACAACAGAGTGCTTTGGAAAAATTTGCATCTTAAAATAAAGTGCTTTAATTTTAGAAAAATAAGTTCCCCCTTGTCTTCCTTTTATTAACTCCATTTCACATTTTATCAGTCAGGCTCTCAGCCAACAAACCTCCTTTTCTCTTGATAGAAGTGAGCTCCCACTCTGTTTGTCTGTGCCTGCCTGCCTGCCTGCCTGTCTGTCTGTCTGTCTTTCTATCTATCGGTCGCTCGCAATGCAAACTTTGCATGCCGGTGTGTGTGCGCCCTGGATTTGAGTGTGTGTGTGCTCATGTGTGGCACTTCCATAGACAGCTGGTCAGGATCGCATCACACTTCACGAGACATACTGGTTTTGAACTGCTCGTGAGACCAATGAATGAACATGAGTCTGCCTGCTCTGGATTAAAACTAAAGCTTTGTTTTCGCGGTCTACTCGTTTCTTTTGAGCACGCGATGTGAAATACTTCTCTCGGATTTCTCTGAGTCTCACCTCTCCTCCGCCGTGTCAACTCTCCCGCAGCAGCAGCAGGCAGAATCGATTCGCTTGTTGATTGGCTGAGTAGCATCACGTGTGATGATTTACAGCGCATGCATTGGTCTGTGAGCTTCCTGACAGATAAACCAGTACCGTAAAGGCTAGAAAAGCATGTGCCGGTTAAAATAGAAATGCTCCGTGAAAATGTAACTATTCAGTGATTTGTAGGTTATAGGGCTCGGTCCGGATAGGATGGCGTCTGGGTCTGGATGCGGACCGGAGTCCGGACTTTGAGGATCGCTGCTGTACAGTATAATCACAATATACAACTAAGACTCAATCAGCCCTTTTCCACTTTGTAAAACATCAATTCCATGTGTGTCACCTTCCTTCATGACCCTTAAATTGCAGTGCATGCAAGACGCACAGTTGTAGCATCTCTCCGAATGTGATTCTACTTCATTGCGCATCTGCCTGACACTGTGACCTCTTCCCTGGAGTGATGGCTGCACTGTGCTTCAACATTTCCACAACGCAAATCCAGAAAGGAAATTGGCGTTTTTCCCGGGAATTTTCCTTTGTGTAATGAGTCGGCTGCTGTCTGTCTCCATGACAATCATATGTGAAGACATTCTACAGGGTCACGTACAGTATATCACCTGTCTGCCGCTCAGTCCAAATGATGCTTCCCTAATTGACGTGGTGTAACCCACCTTACAGTGAAGACTTCATCATCCTCATCATATACTAACTCTGAAGGTACTCTAGGTGAGCTTGAAAATATATACTGCTCAGTGCTCACTATCTCAATGGCTACATGCTACAGCCATCTAACCGTTGGATGGCATGCTGGAGATGGAGAGGTATACCCACACTTTTAGGTACCAGAAGTGTGAAGGTGATTTCACAGCTAAACGCCAAAGCTCGGCATCTTGGGTATGAAGGGATTTTTATGATCACATTCTATATTCATTTGTGTTCATTTTGAAATCATGTGTTTTGAATTCATCTGCATACACACAATACATGATGATCTCACTGTGAAGGAGCTGTGATTGTGTGATTGTTCTACTATGTGATTGCATAAACCTAAATGGTCTAAATATTATGGTATAATATGGTCTAAAATTCTTGTTGCTAAACGTTGTGATGACTCTGAATATGTTTTTTCTGAGAAAATGGGGGATCTAAAAAAGTAAGTAGTTAAGTAGCACTAGGAAGCTTTGTGGATGCGGGCCCAGATCTTTTGTGCTTGTGTAAATCCATCTTAAATCCCTTGAGGCTTACATGTGTATCTGAGCTGGCCAGACTCCCAGGGATATATCACAAACATTCATAATGAAATCAAACTGACACACACAACAACCCACTTCCTGCAAACCTGCCAGGAGAGGGGAAAAAATTAACAATATTGGAAGCTGTTACAATTATGCAACACTGGGGTTTGTCCTTCCAGCAGTTGTCAACTTTTTACAGGAGATATAGCAGCTTAGTTAAATCACTTTTGTCTCGATGTTTGTGTAAAAGATTTATGATGCTAATGATTTGTATTAAACAGGATGTAGCCCTTCCATGTCATGCTCTCTTAAACTGAGTGGGGGAATGGTAGCCTGGGTAAACCCAGCCTCCACGTGACCTCTATCTACAGTATGTGCTATCAGTCACATAGCGCATAGATAGAGGTCACGTGGAGGCTGGGTTTACCCAGGCTAGGGGAATGGTATGAAGAAGGTTTAGTGGTGGTGGAGATCCCATCACACAGCAGTTTGACTACCTAGGCAACATGGCCAGAGACTGATGCTTTCTCTTCCTCGCTCTCTCAGTACCTCCAGCCCAAATGCCCCCACTCCCTCTCCCTCAGAACCTGCACCAAGCCTCCTCCCACATGGCCCCACTCGCTCACTACTAAAGCTTGAACCGTATTCGTGAGCCGTATTCGAACATGAGCTCACACACCTGTGCGTGCGGACTTGCCTAGCTAAAAGCCTGACATCAGCAGACACAAATGCGATCTGCCAGAGCAGTAGCAGTGCGCCAAATCCAGTCAGTTAGGATGCTTCCTACTATCGCTGAAAAGTGACTTTCCTGACACCGTACAAATTGACCGCACTAAAATGAAGTAATATTTGACGTTATTAATGATTTTAAAAGAAAAAGAAAAAGAAAAAGAAAGCAATAGATGTTTGCTATTTTAGTTAACCTTGTGTCACTTTTTCGTCTAGCGGGAGCTTTTGGGTTACAGGCATTAAATGGAAGTTTTGGCTAGTTTCGTTCTTCTTTGTAGGAGTCGCAAGGTGGGATATTCTACCCCACCTAAGGAACCATTGCATGCTTCCGAGCAGGCGCGTAGCCACGGGTGTGCTAGGGTGTGCCAATGCCACCCAGACAGGCCGCTGGCACACCCAAAAAAAATGGGGTAAAAAAGGTTTTTTGTTTTGTCTGCAAAACACATCAACGCTGTCATGCACTGTGTCCAACTTATCCTATGTGCGAATAGAAATCACGCTCCGCTGACCTATGTGCCCCAGAGCATCATGGGAATAGTTAAGCTGTCGTCCACGTAAAGTAAACAAATGCACGCACAGCTGTAGCAGCAGCAGCAGCGCAAATCAAGAAGACATGAAACAAAGCTCGCTTTTAAGCTTTTCGGCAAAGGCAAGAAACGTCGCTTTGACGACGAGGAAGAAGATGACTCGTTGTCACCCTCCCCCTCAACAAGTGCGGATTGTAGTGCACCCTTCCCGCACCTGTATTGGTGGTGTACAGTGGAGAAGAGACAGATGATTATGAAGAAGATGATGCAGCCGAAACAATGACGTTAACAGCGGGGAACGCAGCCAACAACACACTGGAGGTTTGTGCAGAGCCAGAGGACACTGAGAACGTTACAGATCTCTCTGCAGTAGACGAACCTTCATGCCAACCAAATTTGCGTTCTTTCCCGACTAGAACACTCATTGGAAAAAGTAGGTGAGACTTTTTTGAGATACTAAACAAAGTGGTTTTACATGTTGCCAAAAAATACAATTTAATTGACTGCTTCTACCTGCTAATAATGAGTGTGAAAAGGAGCAAACAACACACAAATATTCCTCTAAATCTGGTTTGAAAAGACCCCAAAAAAATTTGAAGGCCGCCGCCAAATGGTCCGCCCCCTGGCATACCCTGGCTTTCTGTGGCACACCCAATGAGCCAAGTCTGGCTACGCTACTGCTTCCGAGAGGCAAAAATAGGTACAATACCTAGAAAGGTTGCAAATAATGTATCCTACCTTTATCAGACAGCGTAAAACTTACAACTTCCTATAACCTGCCTAAAGAGTTTTGTAATAGTCAGGTGCTACACTGTATTGGCACTGCTTGCATTTGCTCTCAGTGCATGGTAGACACCCCTTCCCCTTTCTTCCCAAGAGGGAGGGAAGGAAGGGGGAGCAGACATGTGTTGAGTCCATTCTTCTTGATCTTCTCTGTTGTCTCATGATGGCCCTTTGAGATACATCAATTGGCGTAGTGTTCCCAAAACTGGTTGGAATCGTCTGAACTGTCTGTTCCACTCTCCTTGACTGCTCATCTCATTATCTGCTGCTCTGCATCACCCTGCACTTCAAAAGTCAGGCAGGGTGCATCGGGAGGGCAAGAGAGTGAAAAGGGGGAGAGAGAGAGAGAGAGAGAGAGTGAGAGAAAGAGAGAGAGAGAGAGAGAGCGAGAGAGAGTGAGAGAGAGAGTGAGAGAGAGAGAGAGAGAGAGAGAGAGAGGGAGAGAGAGAGAGAGAGGAAGTGCGTTGTGCTGCAAGCTAATCCAATGATCTGCTTTTCTTCTGTTGTTAGGGTACAACTTGTATACATTGAATTTAAAACAGACCAATAGAATAGAATAGGATGCATTCCCAGTGCATGCATTTTTGCACACAAACACACACACACAGACACTCAAACTCTGTACTCAATAGCTAATACTTGCTAAACATATGTGCATCTTTTAAATGCTAAACAGCTTCAAACACTGAGTGACACACTGGATATATGCAAATGTTCTAGTAGGAGAGTAACATTACTAAAGTATAACTGAAATAACATATTTAGTTTTGGGGGTAATGGCCAAGAAGAAGCAGCACAAAGTTACAGATGCTACAAAGAAACATTACATTAAATAGCATTACTTTTATAGAGAAATAAATGGTGCAAGGCACTTAATACTGTTAAATCTGTGCAATTCTCTGACCGCCGGCGTACGAGGACACGTGCACAACCCAGGTACAAACAAAACAGCCCCCCCCCCCCCCCCCCCCCCCCCAAGAAAAAAGAA
>NC_139631.1:12905541-12915541 GCF_964638095.1 Poromitra crassiceps | reverse complement strand
TTCATTTAAGAGCTCAAACGTATGTAATTCATGGAAGGACCACAGCCATTTTTGCCCCAAGAGTTTTTCTGGCGAAATCAAATCCTCAAAGTATTGCTGCAGTTTTTGTCGTTAACTCGTGGTGCCTTTGAAGGTAAAAGACGGTTTCAACTCGACAACATAAACATTCTAAATTTACCCCAGGGCCCAGCTTACTTCTTGCTGCAGTGTTTGCTAATACAATAACTGACAGGACATACGCTAGGTTCCAACCTGTTACCTAGCAACACACTTCTGTGAAAACCGTCTATAGAGTCAAGACATGACATACAGTCGCATGCAAAAAACGGATAAACAATGTGTCATATTGTGCTGTATACCCTCTGTGGAGTGCAGTCAGAACAGAGCCACAAACCAGCATTTAAATCTTATATAAATACCGCCTGGCGGTTGTATGCCTCCGCCACCAAGTCGCCGTCTACATCCATGTCTAGGTAGACTCACACAAACACACATACCACGATGAAGCCCACGGCGCAGTGGTGTGGACATTCAGCCTTAGGGCACTTTCAACATTTCAAGTAATATTAATTGCATTCTCTAGTCTATGAACGTATTTTAAGCTTCATTTTTCATCAGGCACGTTATTAGCCAACTATGGGATCAAGCAAAGGACCCCAAAGGACCATGGCAGGGGTAAACAGAAAGCCATGCGCTAGCTAGTCTCACGTAGTCAGACCCACCGCCGACGTCAGCAAGCTTCCAGCAACGGAGGATATCATCTACGGCTGGCACTGCGCTAGCTAAACGTCAATGGGATGCCTCGCATTCCTGATCCATATAAGGGAAATGATGTCACAGGAACGTCAAACAGGAGTCTCCGCTATTGGCAGAGAAGACACGTTCATATTTTCCCCTGCGATGAGGCCAATCCAGTCTTGATGCTAAAGCTATCCAGTAGGCTATCTAGCCTAGTAGGCTACATGAGGGCGAGTGAAGTGCTGGACACATGTAATCTGAGTCCAACAGCATGGAAGTTTACCTGGACTGCACGGATTCACACGGACGGCAGCAGAGACAGTAAGTACTCTCCCCAATGCAATACTGGCTGCTTGATTTAAAAGGCAATATAGCGGTGTGAAATGTCGGGTGCACGGCGGGCGCGGATCTATAAATAGCAGGAAAACATTTGCTCGGTTGGATGGCGGGTGGTCTCTTAGAACAGACGAGTTGGCTTCCGCAATTTTCAAATGCTTCCGCCATACCGTCTGTACTTCGTGGGGGAGAATCATGCACCAACCGGAATGGGAAGCAGAAAGGCGGGTCTTCCACTCATTAGTCCAATCAGAATCCAATATGGCGGCAGAAAGGCGGGTCTTCCGCTCATTAGTCCAATCAGAATCCAATATGCCGCATTCGCGTGTCATGATTGGTCGGATTCCGTAGAACTTCCTTCCAGTCTGAAGGTTTTTTTCCCAACTATCTTGTGCATGTTCTGGGGGTGTAACGTACAGACTGTATTAAGCTGCATTCGCCGGATGTAGATGAGACAGTCTGTTTTAAGAGACTAGATGGCGGGTGGATTGTTTATGCATACATGCGGATTAGGACGGCATAAAAGCTCATCGCGCATCTCTACCACGTACGTACAGACAACGCGACAACATAATGCCTCCACCATGGCTATCGCAGGCAGAGGCATAGACATTTAAATGTCACAGCAAAACAGATTCCTTCAGGGCAGCTGCCCTTTCATAGGGTGACAGCGTCAGCGTAACAATATACTCCAATCACAGAAGTGGCATGCAACGTTTTGCCATGTCATGTTTGCACTTTAACTGAGTCATGTATGGTTTTGGCCGTGTCATGTTTTATGAAGCGTACTGCTGTTTCAAAGCCGAGGCAATTGTGCTGCCTGCCGGCTTGGAATGTCCAAGGTGCCGGGGTAAGACCAGTGGACCTTAACGCTATGCGAGTTTAACGAGCCAATTAACATGTCTTTGCATTCTACATTAAATAAAGACATAACCGTTTGTTTTATTTTGTATGTAACAAATATGTTACGTTATGTATGTGTTGGCCAAATATATTAACATTCATGGTCTAGAAAAGTCCTCCTATGTAGGCACTAGGCAGCCATTTTGCCTGCACAGAATTTTCTTCTTGCAATTAAGATTGATTAACAGCTGTCATGCCGTGACATGATTGGTTGAAATGGGGTAGAAATTTGACAGTTCTTCGTTACGTCAGCATACTGTAGATTACAGTTATGAATGAAATCCTGAAAAATTAACCTTTGATGTGAAAAAGTGTGAAAAAACTAAAGAAGTTTGATATTTGTGATTTTTTTTTGGCATATACATGGTTAAACAGGTGGACTGAATACCCAAGGATGTGAACTAAAATACAATAAAAGTAATTTTTTGCTTCAGCTCATCTTACAGCCTACTGGAGCACCAGGTAAAATGCTTTCATGATAAGAGTCCCAATATATCATTTGGATTCCAGGGTCAAGCAGTTGAAATAGACCTGCTCTGTGACAGTTACAGTGCATATATACTAACTTGCACGCGTCTTTACGCTGTGGCTCATTGTGGTGTTATGAGCTGTGAAACAAGACCTCACTTATCCAAACTAAGGTAGTGCAGTGTTCTGTGCACCTGACATCACATTACCACACACTTTGCTCTTCTCTAATTTCTTCATTAATAACACAGGACACGTGTGCTTTTACAGCATGGAGCACTGCACTCTTGCGGAACTGATGTTCTTGCAGAATTGTTTGGAAAATTGCCTCCTTTCAGCGACCATCAGCAGATCAATTGATATAATATTAACAGTATATGCAGGTTGATGATCCTGCATATATATATACTATATATACTACTATATATATATATACTGTGATCCTGAGGTTTAATCCAGGGTTAGAATTGTCTGGACTCTGGATAATCTAGCCTTACTGTATGTCTGTCTACACAACACACTGACAACCAGCCACTCTGTCTACACAACACACTAACAACCAGCCACTCTGTCTACACAACACACTAACACCTGTTGCACCTCCAAGTAGTTCCACATAACAATTTCTTAAAAAACAAAAAACACAAACGCAAAACTCAAACTTAAAAACAAAAAAAAAATCTGCAGCAAGCTCCACACACACAGACAGACACACACACACACACACACACACACACACACACACACACACACACACACACACACACACACACACACACACACACACACACACACACACACACATCTGTCTCTTACCTTTGTTGGAGAGGAGTGATACCAAAGGAGACATGTAAGCATATAGGAAAGAAAGAGAAAGACAGAAAAAGATATTAATTCATATTCAGGGGTGGTATTTCCATATACAGTCATAGCTTTGGGACACCACTTCCTAATGATCTTTGTTAGTGAACTAACTAGATTGTGTGTGTGTGTGTGTGTGTGTGTGTGTGTGTGTGTGTGTGTGTGTGTGTGTGTGTGTGTGTGTGTGCGTTCATGCGCGTGAGCGTGCGTGCGTGCGCGTGGACATGTGTGTGTGTGTGTGAGTGTGTTTGCGTGCGTGTGTGGGTGCAGTAGATGCAGTACACAGTAGGGATGTTCATCAATTATCGAAAATCGATAATCGATCGTTAAGGATTGGAATCGATCCTGTGGCATTTGGATCGATTTTTTAATTATTAAAAAAAAAAAAAAAAAAAATTTTTTTTTTTTTTTTTTGGACTAGGTTTGGGTGGAATTCGTTCCTCCTCGCCCCACTCCATTGCACAGCCGACTAACGTGAGGTGGAGCTTCATATAGTCTCTAGTTTTCTGGCTGGGCACGGGCCTTTGTGCCAACAAAACTGTTTTAAACATGAGAAATTCACACCGGCATGCGCCGGGGACAGCAGTGTTGAGAGGAGACACATTGAAATAAAGAGTTCATTGAGGAGAACACGTTGTCTTTCGTATTTTCTGCCATAGGCATTCATTTTGTTAAAAAAAAAAAAAAAAAAAAAAAAAAAAAATTGAAAATATTGAAAATTTTCTAAGTATTAATAAAATCGATAATCGATAATTGATCGTTAATTCTCACCAATTATCGATTTTGGAAAATTTTCAAAATGAACATCCCTAGTACACAGTGCTCCTCCGTGTAACACCAATGATAGGGAGTGGCACTGAGAAGCTGTAATGACACAAGTGTGTGTCCAGAAATGACTCTTTTCATCTCTGAAGCCCTGCACTAAGAGAGAAATACACACACACACCCACACCCACACCCACACCCCCACACACACACCCCCACACACACACACACACACACACACACACACACACACACACACACACACACACACACACACACACACACACACACACACACACACACACACACACAGTCAGACAAACAGGTGAAAAGGATAATAGTTCATTTCCTGCTGGGCCAGTGACAGGAAGTGATTCATTCTTAATTTCTTGCTCGCCTCAACTCTAAAGGCAAGGAGACAAACACACAGAGATGAATGGAGACAAGGAGACAAACACACAGAGATGAATGGAGACAAGGAGACAAACACACAGAGATGAATGGAGACAAGGAGACAAACACACAGAGATGAATGGAGACAAGGAGACAAACACACAGAGATGAATGGAGAGGAGACAAACACACAGAGATGAATGGAGAGGAGACAAACACACAGAGATGAATGGAGAGGAGACAAACACACAGAGATGAATGGAGACAAGGAGACAAACACACAGAGATGAATGGAGACAAGGAGACAAACACACAGAGATGAATGGAGACAAGGAGACAAACACACAGAGATGAATGGAGACAAGGAGACAAACACACAGAGATGAATGGAGACAAGGAGACAAACACACAGAGATGAATGGAGACAAGGAGACAAACACACAGAGATGAATGGAGACAAGGAGACAAACACACAGAGATGAATGGAGACAAGGAGACAAACACACAGAGATGAATGGAGACAAGGAGACAAACACACAGAGATGAATGGAGACAAGGAGACAAACACACAGAGATGAATGGAGACAAGGAGACAAACACACAGAGATGAATGGAGACAAGGAGACAAACACACAGAGATGAATGGAGACAAGGAGACAAACACACAGAGATGAATGGAGACAAGGAGACAAACACACAGAGATGAATGGAGACAAGGAGACAAACACACAGAGATGAATGGAGACAAGGAGACAAACACACAGAGATGAATGGAGAGGAGACAAACACACAGAGATGAATGGAGACAAGGAGACAAACACACAGAGATGAATGGAGAGGAGACAAACACACAGAGATGAATGGAGACAAGGAGACAAACACACAGAGATGAATGGAGACAAGGAGACAAACACACAGAGATGAATGGAGACAAGGAGACAAACACACAGAGATGAATGGAGACAAGGAGACAAACACACAGAGATGAATGGAGACAAGGAGACAAACACACAGAGATGAATGGAGAGGAGACAAACACACAGAGATGAATGGAGACAAGGAGACAAACACACAGAGATGAATGGAGAGGAGACAAACACACAGAGATGAATGGAGACAAGGAGACAAACACACAGAGATGAATGGAGACAAGGAGACAAACACACAGAGATGAATGGAGACAAGGAGACAAACACACAGAGATGAATGGAGAGGAGACAAACACACAGAGATGAATGGAGACAAACACACAGAGATGAATGGAGAGGAGACAAACACACAGAGATGAATGGAGATACATGCAAAGGCATCACTCACACAATGCACTGACTGACCAATTCCTCACATAGAAATACACAGGCCTGTTAATGATCTATAGCAGTAAACCTACTCCATTTCACTGCTTAGGAAGCCTCTCTCGCTCGCTCTCTCTCCCTCTCTCCCTCACTCTCTCTCTCTCTCTGTTGCTCTGTGTCTCTGTCTCTCACTGTTGCTCTCTCTCTCTCTCTCTCTCTCTCTCTCTCTCTGTTGCTCTGTGTCTCTGTCTCTCACTGTTGCTCTCTCTCTCTCTCTCTGTTGCTCTCTCTCTCTCTCTCTTGGAAGATAGGGATGGGTTTCTGTGGTGGTGATGAATGTGTTTAATTATTGCGTCGTGTGAAAAAAGGGACATTTAATTCATTCTTCCTGCTGTCCAACTGCTTCTTCCTCTACTGCTTTACATACAGCTAGAATGCTCCCTGGAGAACCCTAACCATCGTAACCCTCTCTCTCTCTCTCTCTCTCTCTCTCTGTGGCTGTGATGGTATTGATGTCCCTCTGCCTGTTCTTCCACTCTGCCTCCTCCCTCTCAATGAAAGAGCCTCCATTTTGCCAGGACGCACATGCCGAGTCAGGTTTAGTGGTTTTGTGTTGTGGTGTGTTTGGTAGAGCAGAGGCAGCCACAGTGTGTCTGCTCTATGAAACATGGTGGAGTGCTCGTTAAGAGTGTGTTTGGTAGAGCAGAGGCAGCCACAGTGTGTCTCCTCTATGAAACATGGTGGAGTGCTCGTTAAGAGTGTGTTTGGTAGAGCAGAGGCAGCCACAGTGTGTCTCCTCTATGAAACATGGTGGAGTGCTCGTTAAGAGTGTGTTTGGTAGAGCAGAGGCAGCCACAGTGTGTGTCTGCTCTATGAAACATGGTGGAGTGCTCGTTAAGAGTGTGTTTGGTAGAGCAGAGGAGCAGAGGCAGCCACAGTGTGTCTCCACTATGAAACATGGTGGAGTGCTCGTTAACACATTGAGTGCCAGTCATGTTTTCAATCCTGTAGGTAAGTTGTGCCAGGGGTGTTTTTGACGATTCTGGCTCATTTTACAACAGCCGAGGATTATTTTCTGTTAAGAATTCATGAACACCAATCATCTAAAAATAACTAATAGAATGTGTGCTTTCTCTGTCTCAAAGAGTTAGTTTGCAGAGTTAGTAGTTATGTAGATATTAGCCGTTGAGTACAGCATGGTTTCAGCGTCTGGAAATTTATTCAGAGATAAATGGCTTTTTGTGAAACAGTCACTTTAACCATTCATTTTTGGCATCAGTAAGACCGTCAGACATTCTAAACAATAGTTTTGAACAGTAATTTCCTCCATAACAACAGGAAACACCCCTCTCATTCAAACTCCTCCCTCCGTGTGTCTTCTCCTCCTTCCTCCTGGCTTTACAGCGGGCGTGTCAGAAGCGCGTTGCTGCTGCCTGCCTGCCTGCCTGCGTGCCTGCCTGCCTGCCTGCTTGCCTGCGTGCGGACGCTCCTTGTGCGAGTCAAGATGGGCCGGGGAATGCGTGGGCGATGGGCAGATGTTGATTCTGGCCTTTCTGAGGTGTTTCAAAGTGTGTTTCACCTATAATCTATTTTGCAAATCGCTCTCCGCTCTCTGTGTGCTGCTGCCTGCGCGCGGCCGCTCTCGGCCAAGACAAGTCTGAAATGGATTACTGTAAAATCGCCTCGCCATTTCCTTGAATGGCATGCTCCCGCGGCAGTTTTTTCTTTGATTTCGGTCATCTGGGGGAGCACTGTCAACACTTAGTGGGTCGGTAAAATAGATTATACACATTCTCTTGCTCCAATAGTGATCTCGAAGATGTAAAAGTTGTTGATTGATGTCCCACCGTCAAAAAAAAAAAATGTTTATGTAAGACGAGTAAACTCGGCTCTGGCACTCAAGCGTTGGATTATGTAAGACGAATTATCTCGGCTATGGCACTTAACGTGTTAAGAGTGTGTTTGGTAGAGCAGAGGCAGCCACAGTGTGTGTCTGCTCTATGAAACATGGTGGAGTGCTCGTTAAGAGTGTGTTTGGTAGAGCAGAGGCAGCCACAGTGTGTCTCCTCTATGAAACATGGTGGAGTGCTCGTTAAGAGTGTGTTTGGTAGAGCAGAGGCAGCCACAGTGTGTATCCTCTATGAAACATGGTGGAGTGCTCGTTAAGAGTGTGTTTGGTAGAGCAGAGGCAGCCACAGTGTGTCTCCTCTATGAAACATGGTGGAGTGCTCGTTAAGAGTGTGTTTGGTAGAGCAGAGGCAGCCACAGTGTGTGTCTGCTCTATGAAACATGGTGGAGTGCTCGTTAAGAGTGTGTTTGGTAGAGCAGAGGAGCAGAGGCAGCCACAGTGTGTCTCCACTATGAAACATGGTGGAGTGCTCGTTAAGAGTGTGTTTGGTAGAGCAGAGGCAGCCACAGTGTGTGTCTGCTCTATGAAACATGGTGGAGTGCTCGTTAAGAGTGTGTTTGGTAGAGCAGAGACAGCCACAGTGTGTGTCTGCTCTATGAAACATGGTGGAGTGCTCGTTAAGAGTGTGTTTTGTAGAGCAGAGGCAGCCACAGTGTGTGTCTGCTCTATGAAACATGGTGGAGTGCTCGTTAAGAGTGTGTTTGGTAGAGCAGAGGCAGCCACAGTGTGTCTCCTCTATGAAACATGGTGGAGTGCTCGTTAAGAGTGTGTTTGGTAGAGCAGAGGCAGCCACAGTGTGTGTCTGCTCTATGAAACATGGTGGAGTGCTCGTTAAGAGTGTGTTTGGTAGAGCAGAGGCAGCCACAGTGTGTCTCCTCTATGAAACATGGTGGAGTGCTCGTTAAGAGTGTGTTTGGTAGAGCAGAGGCAGCCACAGTGTGTGTCTGCTCTATGGAACATGGTGGAGTGCTCGTTAAGAGTGTGTTTGGTAGAGCAGAGGCAGCCACAGTGTGTCTCCTCTATGAAACATGGTGGAGTGCTCGTTAAGAGTGTGTTTGGTAGAGCAGAGGCAGCCACAGTGTGTCTCCACTATGAAACATGGTGGAGTGCTCGTTAAGAGTGTGTTTGGTAGAGCAGAGGCAGCCACAGTGTGTCTCCTCTATGAAACATGGTGGAGTGCTCGTTAAGAGTGTGTTTGGTAGAGCAGAGGCAGCCACAGTGTGTCTGCTCTATGAAACATGGTGGAGTGCTCGTTAAGAGTGTGTTTGGTAGAGCAGATGCAGCCAAAGTGTGTGTCTGCTCTATGAAACATGGTGGAGTGCTCGTTAAGAGTGTGTTTGGTAGAGCAGAGGCAGCCACAGTGTGTGTCTGCTCTATGAAAAATGGGGGAGTGCTCGTTAAGAGTGTGTTTGGTAGAGCAGAGGCAGCCACAGTGTGTCTGCTCTATGAAACATGGTGGAGTGCTCGTTAAGAGTGTGTTTGGTAGAGCAGAGGCAGCCACAGTGTGTCTCCTCTATGAAACATGGTGGAGTGCTCGTTAAGAGTGTGTTTGGTAGAGCAGAGGCAGCCAAAGTGTGTGTCTGCTCTATGAAACATGGTGGAGTGCTCGTTAAGAGTGTGTTTGGTAGAGCAGAGGCAGCCACAGTGTGTTTGCTCTATGAAACATGGTGGAGTGCTCGTTAAGAGTGTGTTTGGTAGAGCAGAGGCAGCCACAGTGTGTGTCTGCTCTATGAAACATGGTGGAGTGCTCGTTAAGAGTGTGTTTGGTAGAGCAGAGGCAGCCACAGTGTGTCTCCTCTATGAAACATGGTGGAGTGCTCGTTAATGCTGCCTACACACTAGAGGATTTTAAAATCTTAACCGATTTTAAAAACATGAGAGACCACAGACATGAGGACAATTTCATCAGATTTTAACATTAAAATCGCCTGAACACACACACTAGACGATTCGGCCAGACTGCGAGACCACACACCAGCCGTTTGAAGTACCGACTCACAGCGATTCCAGCAACTAGACTGTAGGCTGTTTATATCCCACAGAACCGCAATTTTTTCCCACAGACAACGGCGGATGGCTCTCCAAACATGCGCCGAGCGGCGGGTCCGCTACAAGCGGGCGGACACCCTCGCAAAATAAGCTAAAACAACGTCCTGTCTGAGAGCTCATATTGCAGCATGTCCGCTCCCTTGGGGCGGGCCGCTCCGCTCGGCGCATGTTTGGAGAGCCCTCCGCCGCTGTCCACCCTGTTTTAAGCTGCTGTGAGGATGCTGGGGAGAGGAGCTACATGGCTCTGCTGTTGCCATGGCTGTTGCTCGTTTGTTGTCAGCGC
>NC_139631.1:12833041-12903041 GCF_964638095.1 Poromitra crassiceps | reverse complement strand
TCCCAATAGAGACTAAATACTTGCAGGCAATTCAACAACAAGCGCTCGCTATGCTAAGATTTATTCCCTATGGCGCTGTTCCACATAGAACACTCGGGTAGAAGCTCCTCAGCCACATTGCCACATTGTTTTTCTTGGTATATTTCCATCGAGAAAATACGGTTGAAGGGAAGCCAACTTTGCACTTAATGAGTTGTGCAGGAAACCTTGTAGTGCTTATGAAACATTTGGCTTAACAAATCTCCAGCTAGATCGTTTCTCATGTGGGTTAGTGGAGAAACACACACGGTGAGGTTTCACACTTCAGGAGAGTGTGGGATTCCTAACTCCACGCTGCTTAGATGACACCTCCAAGGGCGCGTGTCTTCGTCCTCTCCCTCTTAGCTGACTCTGCATAAGTTCATCTGCGGAGGTGTTTATTTACGGCGTCCAGATCAATGCTGCTGGCCCGGCGTCAATAAACGGCCTGGGAAGCTGCACACTAGCAGCCTATAGATTGGCCTCCATCAATCTCTCTCATCCCACGTTCTTCTCGTTCCTTCTCTTCTCTCCTCTTAAGTTTAATCCCTTTTCCTCTCACTGTCAAATTGATAGTGCTTCTTTTCTCCCGTGCTGTTTTACACACCTGATCCGTGTGTAGCCGTCCATTTTGAGAAGACACCTCTTTTATACGCATCTCTTTTGTTCTGTGATGTTTCGTTCTCTTTCGGTTGGTTGTCTCAGAAAAGAACACAAGACACACACACACACACACACACACACACACACACACACAAGTAGCTACTCTACCTGCCGTTTCTACAGCGGTAGTACTGTATCTCTTGGTTGCCTCCTCCCAGTTGACATGGCAGTAAGTCAGTAGGGGGCGGGGCTTCCCCCCTCTTCTGATGACGGCCATGCAGCACACCTGACCAATAGCGCCGTGTGTTCTCTCTTCTCTTCCTCAGTAATGTAAGTCAGTAAGGCTTTATTTATATAGCACCTTTTAAAACACCTTTTACAAAGACAAAGTGCTTCACATATGAACCAAGTAACATTATAAAAACAACATAATACAATACAGAGATAAAAGCGACAATGAATAAAGAAAACAAGCTAGAAAGAAATGGATAAAACAGGAGAGAAAAATCTATGAGAAGGCAAGCGTGTAGAGGTGGGTTTTTAGGGAACGTTTAAAACAGCTCAAAGAAACAGCAGACCTAACAGGAAAGGGGGAGTTGGTTCCAAAGGGTATAGGGGCTAAAACGGTAAAAGCACAGTCACCTTTTGTCCTATAATTGGAGGAGGGGATGGATAAAAGAGCAGAGTTTGAAGAGCGGAGTGGACGTGAAGAGGAGTGAGGGACAATGAGTTCTGAGATGGAACTAGGGGCGAGGTCATGTTGGGCCTTGTAGGCAAACAGAAGGATTTTGAACTGTATTCTAAATTTGACAGGAAGCCAGTGGAGAGAAGCAAGAATGGGGGGGTAATGGTCAGTATGTCACAACAAGAGCTCTGTTTGCTAGCTGTGGCTCTCTCACTCCTCTAGTTACTGCAGCCACAAGTCAGCAACCACAATAGCACAGGAAACCTCTCCTTTGTATGGATTTGGTGGAATAGTAGACTACTCTAATGCACAAATCAATGAAGAGACTTTTTCCTCATTTTTTGGGGCAAAGCACCTGTCTCGGTATATCGATATCTTAGTGTAGTACACAGGAAACGGGGGAAGACAGAGACAGCTGATGTGAGCAAAAGTGCTGGATCCAGAGCCATTAAGCTGAACAGCGGTGGGAGATAAGCCGTGTTTCAGTCAGTGTTTTTTTGTATGAGGCGGAGGTAATAGCATGCCTCCATACAACTGCAAATTAAACTACCAAGGCCAAACAGCAAAAGTTCCCAGTACACAGTCACAATGAAACAAGATACCTATATAATATACCTAGATATGCTCAAAAACACTCGACTAAGATCAAATACTAATACACCCAGCACAACATCTCTAAGGCTAAAGAAGAGAGAACACTTATTGCACTCGCTGCATAAGATCGAAACTAAACTATCACTTTGCAGAAACTTTGTCTCTCCAACTTTTAAGACCGGAAGGAACAGATTAGCCGATTGAACTTTAGCGACACTCTTGAAGGGTTGTCTACACAGAGCAGCCAATGGCAACTGCCAATAGGCATGAAATAAATTGAAATTTTAACACATTACTCAACCACCAAGACTTTTGAGAGCATAATGGTCTCTAAGAGCTGTTTGCGATTACGCACGGGCCCTTCCATCGATCAAGTCTGTATCGACCAGTGCCAATGTCTTTGAGAAATGGCCACCAGGAAGTGATTGATCAGCCAGCTGTTGCCAACGGTAATTGTAATCAATCGATTTGATTGCCGGGCTAACTAGCTGAGGATATGCATGATGTATGAGTGTTAGGTCAGGGGTGATGCGCATGCGATGATTTACCGACCTCAGCGTGATTCAGCTTACACAAGAAATAGTTTGGGATAAAAAGCCTATATTGATTCTGATCTGAGTGGAAGTGAGCGGCTCCTTCCACTGGTGGAAATGCCCACGTCCCAAGCTGTTGAACTCAAGCATGCCATTGACAGATGACTTAAAGAGCATGGTGGTGACAAACAAAAAACAAAAAACACAAAAAAATATATATATACAAAAAACACAGCCAAAGACTAGCAGGTGAAAGCGTCTGGGCAGCGATCTAAAGAAAGCACCGGAGCACACAGCAGAGTGTAACTTAACTTATTAGCAGTGTTTGGAATAACGCCGTTTAAAAGAACGGCGTTAGGTAACGCCGTTATTTTTTCAGTAACGGGGTAATCTAACTAATTACTGTTTCCGTCGTTACAACGCCGTTATCGTTACTGAACGCTAAATGCGGTGCGTTATGATTGAGTAAACTACCCGTAGCCTACACTAGTGTTGTCAAGTGACTGTGAGGAGACCGGGTGGGTTAACATAACGAGATAAACGATTATGATTGGCTAAGGCAGAGTCATGTGTTTCATGGTAGCCAATGGGAGCCAGTGTTTTCACACACGAGCCAGGCCATTAACAACGAGATAAGCGATTATTGGCTAAGGCAGTCATGTGTTTCATGGTAGCCAATCGGAGCCAGTGTTTTCACACACGAGCCAGGACACATCACACGCGCGACACACACACACACAGACACACCAAACAGATTCGAGGAAGCAGCAGAAATGGCGAGTCCGGAGCAATCCGATGAAAAGTTGGCATTTTCAAGGTGGTTATATAACGCAAATAGTTACTTTCCCTGGTAACTAGTTAGTTTTATTATAGAGTAATTCAGTTACTAACTCAGTTACTTTTTGGAACAAGTAGTGAGTAACTATAACTAATTACTTTTTTAAAGTAACGTTCCCAACACTGCTTATTAGGACTGCATCTTCATCAAACAGTCAGACAGTATGGCACTAACACAGGAAGTTGACTGTAAAGAACTTCCAGAATGCAAGCATTTCAAACTGTATAGGCTCTAAAATAGGAGGGAAATACAATGTACGTGACAGCACAAACATGTACGTGACAGCACAAACGACCGAGCACATGCATCAGTTCTTTAGCTCAATAGGACCATCTCACCTGTGACAGGACCACAGACAGGATGGGAGCAAGACAGACACTTACGTCAAAGGACCAATCACAGCTAATACTAATTGGCTACTCAAATGCTGGTGCAGCTTCGGATAGGAAACATCATTAATGCAGCCAATTATGTTTGATTTATCCACCTTATTTTTGAATGCCCCACTGTAAAAGATAATTGTGGGTACCAGGTCTGGTTTAATGTGACTCATTGTTGCAGCTTGCCATTTCCTTTGTTATACTCTGCTGCAGACCCGAATTATAAACCGGAAGCTGGAGTCCGTTATAAAAGTTATAAATATAGTCACATTATAAACAACTAACCAACGTTGGGGGTCCATATGGAAACAGTGTTACTCGAAATGGTTAAAAGTTAAATCAATTTGGTCATTCAGTGGCGTTTTACTGCCATGTAAAGTAACTATTACGCTAGCCGCTAGCATTAGCCACAGTAGCCGACTACCCACAATGCATTACGTTATCCCAGCACCCGAACGACACGGCTGTAGAGCAGAATGGCTCTGCTGTAAAATCCTCATAGACGTTTTTTTTGTCAAGTTAAAACAGTGTAAAAATTACACCGGAAGCGGAAGAAGCACCCATCAGGCATCATGGCAGCTAGCTAAATAAGGTGGATAGGATTGTGGACTTTCTGCGTCTGTCCGTCCGTCCGTCTGTCCATGCACACACACACTAGTACTCCAGTACAGTCAGAGATGGGAAAAGTACACACATTCTTTACTTAAGTAGAAGTAGTTACTTGTGTAAAAAAAAGTAGATAGTGATTCAACTTGTTCACTCAAGTAAAAGTAAAAAATGACATGACATGTAATAAAGTATAAAGGTAAAAAGTATTTCTACCGGATGTTTCTGTGCAAACTGAACCTCACGTCATATTAAGATAAATAGAATTTCCATGCGCTATACATGCTCAATTCTGTGGTGAGGACTCTGGAGACGATGAACCAAGCACACACAGACACACGCACACAGCTCTCCAATTATAGTAGTACCCTTGGCTACAGGTGGTATATGCTGATGGTATTTAATTCCTGGATTTGTTTGAAACACAGTCACTGAAGATCGAAATCTAGGAAATGAAAATAAATAAACTGACAGTCGTTCAAGTCAGTTTTGGTGGAGCACAACGTCCTTCACTTGTGGCAGACGTAGGGAGTGGACTTGGTTCAGGCGATGTGTGCCCAGTCCACGGTCCAGTAGAGAGGCGTGAAGTTTCCAGCTAGGTCTACCTGGGCTCCTGGGTGATGATCAGGTAGGCCATACAGGCAGCGTGACCCTGCCAGGCTGTGATCCCCAGAGGGGTCCATCTGCTGTAGTACATCACAATCCTCCACTCATTGATGCACCTTCTGAAGTGGTCCTCCTGCAGCAGGGTCTGCACTTTGTCCATAGTGGAGCTGCCTGTCGTCATGCCCTGCTCGAGCAGCCATTCCTTCAGATATGTCCCTGTACCACACTGACTGTGTGTGTCTCAAACGGAAGGCTTTATGAAGGGACAAATTGTTTGAGTGACATCACTGATGCCATCACTCACTGATGACATCGCAGATATCATCTGTGACATAATCAATGATTTACGACATTACTATGGTAGTGGCCTGGCCACCAGGCTGAGCCATCTAGAACTGTTACGTCTAGTGATTTATGACCTCACCACTGTCTGTGACATCATCAGTAATTTGTGACATCATTGGCCACGCCTCAGACTCCAACAAATGAATGAAAAACCCCAAACTACAATAGGAGAGAGAGAGAGAGAGAGAGAGAGAGGGAAAGTTTGACGGTGTGAGGACAGATTGTGTGGTGTCAGGGAAAATGCTGCCTATCTGTCTCCTCTATAGTCCTGCTTACCTTTTTGTTCTTCAACACATTACTAATTAAATTACAGTAAGTACAGGGTGTGGACAAACAGAAGAAGGCTCCTTGCAGCAGTGATACTGGCTCCTAGAGGAATGCTTGTTCTGCATTGTGCAGGTCCAGTCTCCCAGAGGACAGGCCCAGTCATCTCCCACAGGACAAGGTCACTAATCATTACTAACAAAATGATCTTTAGACCCTCTATCTTAATGGCAGCTGGTGGAAAACGCTGCCTGAGGCATTTACAGTATGTGATCTAATGCATGAAAGGGGTCATTTCTGATTATTGGCCCCGGCATGGCTAACATCATCTCATTGCTTTTCATGCCATCAACCACTCAATATGGGGGAAAACACCACTCCCATCACAAGACAAATACATGGAGGCAGAGAGGGGGAAACACCACTCCCATCACAAGACAAATACATGGAGGCAGAGAGGGGGAGGAGCCACTCCCATCACAAGACAAATACATGGAGGCAGAGAGGGGGAGGAGCCACTCCCATCACAAGATAAATACATGGAGGCAGAGAGGGGGCTCCTCCATTGCTACAACAGTCACAATCTGAATCGTTCACCAGTACTGGGCCAACAGAACCCACCATGGCTTACAATTGTCTTTATTTTGGATATTTGGAAAGAATGCTGTGATGGAGTCAGGCCAACAGAATGGGACAGTGACAAAGTAGTAAAGATGGGGGGGGGGAAGGGGCGGGGGGGGTAGCCGCTGACATTAGTAAATTAAATAGTGCTTTGTCTTGTTTTAGCAAATGTTTTGAAAATGTTTCATACGCACTAGGAGGTTATGTTTTCGCCCCCGTTTTTTCTGTTTGTCTGCATCTCAAAAAGTTATGAACGGATTTGCATGAAACTTGGTAGAAACGCAGGTCATGGGTCAACTTTCCTTGGCCACTAGGGGACATGGCAATTGACCTCAGACTTATCTCTTGTCTGTGTGTGTGTGTGTGTGTGTGTGTGTGTGTGTGTGTGTGTGTGTGTGTGTGTCTTTGTTGGGGGTCGGGTCATCTGTACCACATCCGGGGCCCCCCACCCTGCCCTCTAAAACCTGGCCATTTTCACCACTGGGTGGGAGTAAAACTTTACAGTATACTACTGTATTTCTCTCAATGGTTTGGTTGGAGGCAAAGGCACATATTTCACAATGGGAATTGACAACAGTATTAATAAAATGTCGATAGGCCTTGGCAGATACGCCATATCTGCAGTCAGCAGTACTTAGAAATCTCTGGCTTCCTCTAATGGTTGCCTAGGGAAGCTTATACCATCTCTTCCTGTGTGTGTGTGTGTGTGTGTGTGTGTGTGTGTGTGTGCGTGCGTGCGTGTGCGTGTAGATGTGTGTGTGTGGTGTGTGTGCGTGCGCGTGTAGATGTGTGTGTGTGTGGTGTGTGTGTGGCTAGAGGGCTAATCGCTTGAAGGGGAAGAGAGGTGATGTCCAATGGGAGAGTGGAGGCAAACACTGTGAAATGGATGAACTCGGAAGGAGAAATGACCTCTCCACCTTTCTCTCTCTCTCTCTCACACACACACACACACACACACACACAGAGTACGGTATGGTCCATTCTAACTTGCACAATCTCATTGCACCTCTTCCTCTATGATATCATAGTCAGTGAAAACCATCCATCCTCCGTCTCCTCCCCGTCCCCTTAGCCCGCATGCCTGCCTTTCCATTAAATCATACCAACACAGCATTTCCACATTTTTATATTAGCGTTTAATCTTTTAAAGTTCAGCTGCCGTCTGCAGACCCGAAACATTTATGACGGCGGTCATAAAGGCCACAACAACTGTTCAGGGAGCAGATCTCTCATGTCGGCCCTTATAATCTGACAGGCGAGGGCAGGAGGCAGCGAGAGAGACGGAGGCCTGAGCCCGTATGAGTGTGGTCACTCTGTGAGTGATTTTTGCATCAAGCTGTCAGTCGAGGTATTGTTGATGGCCTGCTCGTGGATGAGGTGGTTCTGCTTTCTAAGACCGCATTTTATTTATTTCACCTGTGATGTATTGCCAGACATTCATGTCTCGTAAGCCTATATAGTTCAAAAGCTTCAACTCTGGAAGACTTGCACTAGAGTTACTGTAAATTCATATCATACATGATACCAGGCTGATCTACTTTGATTCAGTACAGGAGTGGCATATATACTGTACCCACTGCTGGAGGTTTTCCTCTACTACTGCTACCAAAGGATGCTGATGATCAAACCAAATATAACATCTAGGGTTCTTGACAATCATGAAACAAATGTACAATGTTATAAATATAAATATAGAATATAGGGAAATTCATATTCGTCGTATTAGCCTACAACTCAACATGGGGCTAGTTGAGAAGTGTGTTCCATCCACCCTTATTGAGAATCAGTGGATTTGCCCTGGAATTGAAAAGTGAAATTATGGTGTTACGTTTTGCAGGAAACGTGACACCAGATTTTCACCCACAAGAAGTGCATGAAATACAAATGGTCTCTCCACAAACATGGAAAGTTGCCTACTTCAACTCTTGTGGGATTTCGTACAAATCACAAAGGAGGAACGTGCGCGCGCACACACACACACACACACACACACACACACACACACACACACACACACACACACAGACACACACACACACACACACACACACACACACACACACACACACACACACACACACACACACACACACACACACACTCACCCTTCTATGGAGTTATGTAAGTCTTCTAAATAGATGAAAATTTCACTTGCAGGCCAGATATTTTGGTGCACCTGATAGAGGAGAATAATGCCCCACTTATACATGTGGACCAACCTGCATGGCTGACAACTATGTTTCTATTTGCACGAAGATACCAAAGCAATGGCAGCCATACAGACAAAGAAAGGCAGTAGTTTAAGACCTGATGAGGTTTGGACCCATATTAGATGGTGCTGAGTAGTTGCTTAAATGTATTCTAAGTGGTCCCTGAAGGTTTGCAATACTTCAACATAACTGGTACTTGTACTCCCAGTCCCAGAGAGGAAAAAGTTTGACAAAATCTGAAAAAAGAGCTTATGTTGCACTACACAGTTGTTGAAATTCTGCTGAAGTAATATCTTCATATCATCACCAGCCACAATTTATCATTCACAACTAGGGGTGTCACAATATATCGTCCCACGAAATTTCGCGATAGTAAAACGTCACGATATGTATCGTTGAGATGAAATCTCATATCGTGAAATTTTTTTTTTTTTTTTTTTTTTTTTAATAGACAAAGAAACGTCTTTGTTTGTTGAAGTTCAATGTGTGGAAAGTAGTTCAGTTGAACAAGTCTCTGAAGAGACACATGAGAAGTTATACAGGAGAGAAACCATTCAATTGAGTTTCTGGCAAAACTGTTTACTTGACAGGAAAAACTGAAGATGCATAAAAAATAGACTAAGAAAAGTCTTGTTGAAACTGAAGATGCATAATGAGAATTTATACTGCTGAGAAACCTTTTAGTTCAAAGTAAATCTAAGTGACGGTGTAACTCATTCTATTTCAAGATAAGCCTTATCTCCAATCTCATGTTTTTTCTAGTTGTTATTGTAATAACAATTTCCCACAACAGCATGTTTTGTATTTGTGCATTTCAAATAAAATACTACTTTTCCAGTCATATATTGTCATTATTCAAGTTTAAAAAAATATTGTTAAAATCGTATCGTATCGTATCGTTATCGTGAACCCAGTATCGTGATACGTATCGTATCGTGAACTGAGTGTATCGTGACACCCCTATTCACAACAGTAATTGCTGCTGTTAATCTGTGCGCACAAGAGCTGTGCTGCATTGAATATTCATGAGAGCTCTGATAATAATACTGTATTCAAATTATTCAAATTAACAATTGCCTCTTTCACAAGCTAATGTCAAAGGAGTATGCATGAGCATGCCAGAGACGCCACTACACCAGAGGTCAATCAGTGCACTCTCAAACACAATTGGCTTTAAAAAAACAATCTCAAAGAGGTCAGTACTGAAGGGTGCACTGGTTGTGTGACTCGGTGTAAAGTGGTGGAACTGAACATTGTTTACGTCACTGCTGCACCCATGATCAATAACCCAAATTATAGGATCAATTAATCCAAAAATTTATTTTGAGAAAAAATCTCGCTGGAAAACGAATGTTTTGTGGACTAAAAAACATCACCCGACCTTCCACTGGCAAGGGGGTGAGTAGATCACAGAATTTGTATTTTTGGGTGTACTTATCCTTTAAGCCTTTTTCACTGTAATTAGGAACACATTTACACTGGCTGAGTTTTAATATAAGTATTGTGCATAGTGTAACAATGACAAGAATAAACGTAAATGATGAGAATAATCGAAATAATTATGATTAAGACTTATAACATAAGTGGGCTTTATGGATTAAAATTGCTTGCCTGGAATTACCATTACCTTGTACCTACATTATTCATCCCCCATTACTCTTAAAGCCCGTGCAGTGTATTTTGTATTTTAAGATATTTCATATGTTTCTCAGTCCTGTGCTGACCATGTTGATTAGCCACACTGTTCACCACATGTTTTTTTGACAAATAATCTATTTTCAAAGTAAAAAAAAAAACAGTTGCTAAAATGCAATCATGACGTGTGACTCAATGTAACGTTATAGTGATACGTCATGTCAATTTAATTCTGACTCAGGGCGACCTGGCATGTTAACTAGCTAGCTAGATCTTACAGCTATGTTAGCTAAACTCGTTGATGAGGTGAAATATTAATCCATAGTTATGTGAAACGTCATTTTCGGAGAAAATCCCGACACCAAGTTAGTTCCTTGTTTGCCTGTAAAGAGCACTTCCACTGTATGCGCTGTATGTCGTGCATGCCTGGCGGCCATGTTTACAAAGTAATTCCGGCTATCTAATTACCTTAAAAAAAAAAAAATCTCCGCATTTGGATTAATATTTCATTGTGTGGTGAGTACCCGAAGCACAACATGTATTTTGGCGCTATTCAATGTGTTTTTGGTTATTTTGAACAGGTGTACCATTGGCCTCCATTCTATGGCAATACTTACTAACTTCACGACTGTAGCTCACTGTATACTCCTCGGACACTGACGGTAAAGGCATGGTGTATCTTGGTTATGTGGGGGGGGGGGGTATGGCAAATGAGCTAAACTCCCGAAAAAGTGGCGTATCCCTTTAAGGGTTTTTTGGCTCACAGCACAAGGAAAAGTCACATCAGATATGTATTGAAGTTGATGTGCCTGTTGTAGGCATTAGGCCCAAAGCCCAAAGTCCTCACTGATGAATTCAGTCATAGATTACACTAAGTATCAAACAAATGGGCCCTTTGCATGAGGCTTTCTGCCTCCTAAATGATGTTCTTCAGATCTCCCAGCCCAGAACACAGAGCGCCAAAGTGTCTCAAGAGCCTTGCTGCAGTTTGGCTGCTTTCCACTATGGGATTTGTAATAGTGCTAAACCACAGAGGACAGAATATGCTCAACTGGCTTACATTTAAGTGTTTGTTCTCAGCTTTCCTCTTCCTGCTCTTCTCTCTCTCCCTCAGGTGTCATTCTAGGAACCTTGAAATCTAGGCTCTCTCTCTCCTTCTCTCTCTCTCTTTCACACACACACACACACACACACACACACACACACACACATGCACGCACACACATGCACGCACGCACGCAAACTCGCTGACAGTGGAGACAAAGTTAGCTGCTGCGGCAGCAACCTTTCCTGCTAGTCATAAATAATTTGGGGTAATATCAGTGATGCCTGTCAGAACCTTTGACACCAGAACATGACTTTTTCCTCCCTCGCACAGACCTCAGAGAAGAGAAGAGGCCCGCCACCAAAAGACACACATGAATAGCAAATTTGCTGCTTCCTCTCCCTTATCTTTCATCTTTCCAATCTCTCTCTCTCTCTATATCTCTCTCTCTCTGTCTCTCTCTACACCTCTCTGTCTCTCTCTCTCTATCTCTATCTATCTCTCACGCTTCCACAAGCTCTCTCCCACCCTCTTTTTTAACTTTCACAATCTCTCTTTTTATCTCTCTTGTCCACTGGGTAGTACAGCTGTATGGTCTGATTAACATGAAAATGTGGCACGCACATGCACACACTCTCTCTCTCTCTCTCTCTCACACACACACACACACACACACACACACACACAAACACACACACACACACACACACACACACACACACACACACACAACACACACAGTATGGCACTCAAGAGGTATAGGTGCATGACTGCAGAAGGCCTGTGACAGCACGTTCTCAGACACAGACACTGGAGAGCCTGTAAAGAGATTCTCAGCACGTCTTCACTGTGTGAGCGTTGGGAAAGCGTAAAGGAAAACTCACTCAGCCAAGACAATACAGTAGATATCTTGCATTATTGCAGTGCCCTTTTGCAAAAATCCAAAAGGGAGGCTCTTATCTATTTATGTTCAACCAACACATGCTACCATTGACATCCTTTTGGATGGATGTGATATGCTGCAACATTACACCTCTATCTGTGTAACTGTGTATGTTTTATTCCATTAGAAAGAGGAACCCACATGCCGTCCATGTCCACTCTCATAGCTCTTTGTATTCCTGTTGAAACCACTTTAATCCTATTCTCAGTGGTAATAGCTGTATAGATGATTCTCAACTACTTTTCAAGACCAGAGAATACACAGGTGTGACTTATTGGGTTAAATGAGAGGGGTTGAGGTGACATACCGGGTTAAGGATTTGACTATATGTTCACATGTAAAGCTAGCCAATCCAACAGGCCTTTTAAGCTGCGTTTCATATTCATAGCATGGTCCCCATCTGGCTGCGGGGCGCTAACCGATTGAAATATCACACAGTCTATCCTAATCGCATTACTCTGCTCACAGAGCATCACTCTGAGCACCCAGTGTGAGGCTGCAGCCTTTTGATGTGCTACATTCACTCACTGGAAGGAAAAGAGCTTGCTGACTGACAGTCTGACTGACTGACAGTCTGACTGACTGACTGACTGACAGTCTGACTGACTGACTGTCTAACTGACTGACAGTCTGACTGACTGACAGACAGTCTGACTGACTGACAGTCTGACTGACTGACAGTGTGACTGACTGACTGACAGTCTGACTGACTGACAGTCTGACTGACAGTCTGACTGACTGACTGACAGTCTAACTGACTGACAGTCTGTCTGACTGACTGACTGACAGTCTGACTGACTGACTGACAGTCTGACAGTCTAACTGACTGACAGTCTGTCTGACTGACAGTCTGACTGACTGACTGACAGACAGTCTAACTGACTGACTGACTGACTGACTGACAGTCTAACTGACTGACAGTCGGTCTGACTGACTGACTGACAGTCTGACTGACTGACTGACTGACTGACTGACAGTCTAACTGACTGACAGTCTGACTGACTGACTGAAAGCATGAATGAGTGACTCTCTATGTGGTTGACTGACCACCTAACAGTAGTTCAACTAACTGTCTGTCTGAGTGACTGTTTTAACTGACTGTCTAATGGTCTAACTTAGGGGTCGGCAACCTTTTTGATAAGTGCCATTTTCAGTTGCTTGTCAATCAGTGTCCCCAAGGTTCTTTAGCTGGAAGACCTGACATTTTTATCTGCTCTCTGCTGCTTTGGAATGTATGGAATGCAAGGAGGCTAACCAATCAGAGGCAGAGTAGCGTGGGCCACATATATATATCCTAAATAACAGGGCACGCAACTGCAAATGTCTGTGAAATAGGTAATTTGGCAGGGCATTTCTACATTTTTCCCCCCAAAAAAATGCCAGAGGTGGTATGTGTTCCCTATAGGTTGCTGACGCCTGGTCTAACTGTAGAGGTGATGAATGGATGGAAGGAGGGGAGAAAAGATAATAGGAGAGGTTTTCATATACTATAGTGTCTCTGTCTGTTTATGTCTGCCATGATCTTTACTATTAAAAATGAAACTCTTATAATACTCACTACATTATTTGAAATGGTTTTTCAAACGAGTAATTATTAATAACGTGTTTCTGCATTTAAATCCTCTTAAGAACTGTCTACCCGTGCAAACACAGTACAACGAATGCTATAATGACTCCCCTTCAGCGAGAAGCCTTCATATAAATCATAATGTAGTTCGTTATTGTACTTTGGTGCAGAAAACAGACCTTTGTCAAAATCCCCCATGACATTAATACCTCGTGTATTTGTGTCTCTAATGCTTGATGGACAAATCCCCCGATCTCTAATACATAGAATTAGACTAATCCTGGGATATCCTTCAGTGTAAGTGATACTGCATGTAATCCATAATTCTGCTTTATCGGGGCCAATTGAAGTCTCATATTCACTTTCTAGCAATGCATAGTCCCCACTGAGAGGCGTTTGTAATCCAAGACTTGGCTGCGTATTTCATTGTTCCATTTACAGCCGACGCCTCTAAAAACAGATACAAGCCTTCTTCTTCTTCTTCTTCTGTTTGGTTTTACGGCGGTTGCAGATACAAGCCTAATCCTGGAAGCACGCATTCTGCTGTGTAGTCCTACTGTCATTTAGCTATTCTCACCCACGGCAAGAATTGAGCCATAGAGTGGTTAGCCAGTGAATCTCCCCAAACACACACACACACACACACACACACACACACACACAGTCGCACCGTCATAGAGCTAGCTGTTAGCCGCTAGCTTCTCTTGCTGTCTGCTGGCACACAACCGTTCTCCCTGGACACTGCTGCTGACTCACTGGTGCTTCTGTGTGAGTTGATTTTTAGAGAGCTTTGGCTCGGCACCACCATGATATCATGCCGGGTATTGATGCAGCCAAAATCTATTAGCACTTGAGAATGGAGAGCAAACATGGCACCTCTACAACTTGGCTAAAGTCTTCTTTTTTTGATGACCAATAAGTGGTCTCACTGGTAGCAGAGACAAAAAAAAAAAAAAATAGCCCAGACCATCTTCTTCCTATAATCCATGGTCTAATTTGTGGATTGTATTATTTTCAGCAAACCACTTGTTCATATCAAGAAATTGCCCAGCACGCACACGCACACACACACACAGACAGACACACACACACACACACACACACACACAGTTGCTGCCATTTCAAATCCTGAAAAGCATTATGTTGTCCAACATTAGGCCTGCCTAACCATCTATCTATTATAATGCGCACGCATGTGTGTGTCTTGTGTGTGCGTGCGTGCGTGCGTGTACGTCCTCGCGTATCTCGAGAACTGTTCGACCGATCATCTCTGAACTTGGCCTGCAGAGTGCTGTACCGAATTTTGTGTGAGTCGACTGATCGGAACACGGCTTTCCTGTATTTCCTGCAAACATTTGCATAAATCGTAAAGCCGTCTGAACACAGGTTTGTGCCAAAAGTCAAAACCATTGCAAATAACTGTAAATTCACCGTGTCATACTGTGCTGCAGACAAAGGCAGAGAAACCTGTGAAACACGTACGTCACATGAGAAGTGAGTAAAGTGAACGTGTGCATGCAGAAGAGGGGAGAGGTAAAGAATACAGAATGAATGATAATGTGCTATGCTGGCCTGGCAGAAGCACTTTTACATGGAGTTTTTAGCTCTGCATGAAACCAAATCTATTGTTTTTACAGATTGACCCGAATGACCCCAATCTGAGTTGCTATGGGTACTGCACAATATAATAATCCCTACTTAATCAACTCGGTGGAATAAGAAGGGAGAGTCGATCTGTGTGGGTGTGTGTGTGTGACTTTGGTGTGTGTGTGTGTGGGTGTGTGACTTTGGTGTGCGTGTGTGTGTGGGTGTGTGTGCGACTGTGCGTGTGACTTTGGTGTGTGTGTGTGTGTGTGTGTGTGTGTGTGTGTTGCGTGCAGAAGTAATTTTCTTCTTAACGAGTAATTTGGTCTCTCAGAGCACTAATCAAGCTGTTTTGTCAGAGGCGTGTGTGTGTGTGTGTGTGTGTGTGTGTGTGTGTGTGTGTGTGTGTGTGTGTGTGCGTGCGTGCGTGTGTGTTGCATGTACACTCTTCTCTATCTGTATTCCCCATTGTATGTGAGGTTATATAAAGACCATAGAAAACAGGCTGTGTGATGCCAGTAGATGTCACCACGGCAACAAAGTGAAGTGTGTGACTGTGTGTGTGTGTGAGAGAGAGAGAGAGACAGGGGGGGGGGAGTGAGGCAACCAAATATCAACCTTTCTCTTTTCATTGTCCTTTGAAGAAGAACAAAATGTCAAAAGAAACAGATAAAATATTTTATTGTCATTTTATCTGTGCCAGGCAGGGGGGATTATGCGTTTAGTCGCGTGTGCGTGTATTTGTCCGTCTCTCCGCAGCTGATCTCGCATACTACCCATCCGCCTAATATTTTCTGTGCACATTTCTGCCTGCATACACAAAAGACCTTGTGGTTGCGATGATTTAATGACTGTTTTATACGGCCATTACTGTACAATGTAGGGGCACAACAGTGGGGTGACTCGGTTGGAAACACAATTATAATGGTTGGTAAGCTACTTACTGTACTGTAGCTTGCAAGTTAAGGACAGAAAGTTTTGTTAGTCGTGTTGACAAACAGTCTTGACAATTTGAGGCAGCAATCTGTGTTTTCGTGCAGTCTAATTGGCTAACGTACTGTAAGCTGGCGGAGTGATTGAGTGGGTGCGTTGACTTTGTTCTTTACAAATGGCCCCTGTCACTGCAGTGCAGCAGCACCTTGGAAATGTGGCAGTAAGACGGGCAAATTAGACGAGTAACATACGTCTGCCTCTGCAGTCTCTACATCCATGTCACACAAGCACAACCTTGAAGCCCCATGGCGCAGCGGTGTGGCCATTCAGACAGTTTAGGCAATGTTTGGGCGTACCTCAACAACACGCTTAATCATTTTCAAATTCAATCACTTTCACTGATTTTTCACTGATCAAGCCCCCCTCCCACCACCCACATCCCCATAGGCACTGCCCCAACCCACCACTCGAATCCGCACTCTCTACCACCTTCCTATCCCGAGCACCTTGAGATAAGTCTTGTCATGATTTGGCGCTATATAAATATAAAATTGATTGAATTGATTGATTGAAATTGCCCCTCTTCCCTGAACCCTGCCCCCTTCCTTGACCCCCCCCCCCCCCCCCCCCACACACACACACATTTGAGCAAAATTTGAAGAAATTCCGTCAAGGTGTTCCTGCGATATCACATTAACGAGCATCAGACAGACGTACTGTACGTACGGACAAGCAGAAAACATCATACCTGCGGCCATGGCTGTAGCCGGCGGAGGAATAGACACGCTGACATTACCACTTCAAAGCCGATGCAGTGGATTTTACATGACGTGGCGCCAATCAACCCTGCGCAATGACTTGCACCACTAGCTGTGTTTGAAGTGAAACCAGGTGCTGTTCACTCGAGCTGTGGAGAGAACAGACATGTGTTGTCTGTGAACCACCATACTCTCAGTTTGGCCGGCGATCATTTATTTATTATTTATAATCCAGTATCCTTTCAAATCCATTGTATGAGTGAACGTGGATCAGACCTGTGTGTAAAGGCGCACGGTCTTAAGCCATGTAAACAAACCATGTACGTTACGTATCAGTGTGTGCAGTCAGTCAGGTTCAGACTGTGAGGTAAACAGCGTCAATATTTTTCGTGGGCCTGGCAGAGATCTGCAGTCTGCTAAGTGCACTATCTAGATAGCCATAGCTTTCAGTCAAGTGACTGAGTCATATCTCCCACTAGTTGCGCTGAGAGAGATCATTGCATGGTTAACACCGGTTCAGGACCACTGCTGACCTTGGCTCAAAAGCCTTCTCTCCATGTCTACTGACTGTCTACTTTCAGTAATGACATGATCTGAGTGCTTCTTCTCGTTCAAAAACCAATACAATTCTCAATGAGTAGCTTCATGGGACGGGTAAAGTGTTGCCAAGGATGCGTGGCCTGGGCTAGTTTAATGCTGGGGGGGGGGGAATACACAAGAGACATGCAGTAAGCAGTGAGTCAATAATAATAACAAGTCAATGAAACAGTATATTAATGTAAAATATATGTCAAATCAATTACAGTCTGCAGAGAAGAAGAGACATATAAACACCAGGGTGCTCGAGTGCAAAAAGGAGATGTGTTGTGGTTATAAATAAGGTGGCCATCAAGCTTGGGGCAGTTTGGTCAAAATAATAGATTTTGCACAACTTCATTGAAATGCCAGCGGGTTAACAGTATGGAACGTGTCGAGAGAGCAAAGAAGCACGTTGTTCAAAAAGCATAAACATAAACACAAGGCCATGTGAAACAACGATTTCTTTCTTTATCAAGTTTTCAGATTTCCCCCCCGTTCGGGGTCTGGGAAAATCATGGCCGACCCCTCCCACCTGGGTCATAAACTCTGTAGGCTCTCCCCCTTGGCAGAAGACTGAGGTCCGGTGGAACCAGAACCTCTCCTCACATCAGCTTCCCAACTGCCATCCGCCTCTTCAGCGAGACCCGAAAGCCCCCACAAATGTGATCACCCCCTCACCCCCAAATTCCGTGTTTGTAATCTGATTACTTACTGTGGCTATTAAAGTGAATCTTGAAAATAGCTGCTTTATTCAGCAGCAATGCCATGTGGGAAACAGCTTTGTCATTCACACGGACAGAAGAAGGGGAGTGATAGATGTTCCTCTCAATGTAGAGAGAGGGTCTTTAACAAAGACAGGCCCGGCTTCAAACACAGCTGATTCATTTCCACCCTCATAACAGTGTACTGTATAAGCCAGAACTGACCGTCTCATTGGGTTTTACTACTTTGTAGAAATTACACGGCTATTTCTTTAATCAAATTTACTAACCATCTTTTACAGTAAAACGCTGAAATGTTCAGTGGGCTGTGGTGGCGTTTGAGTCTCCCAGCCCAACTGAGAGGGAGAAAAAGTCAGCCAGCCATATCAGCAAGCAGCTTATTAGCTACAACAGAATATAAAATATGATCCTGTCATACAGTACTGCTATTAATCCTAAGATAGCGTGTGGTATCTTAGGTTCCTTGATGCTGTGGGTACAGTATGGGCCTTATCGCTGTAACCCATCCATCTATCCAGATGTGTCAGCTAGAACCTTAACGCCGATGCCAGAGATACGGTACGTTGCTATCATAGAAACTGCTATCACCTAAACACTTCTTATATGGGTTGATTTCACAGGATGCCTTTGCGCTTCGCTAAAGCAATTCTAAATCAAAGTGAATTCTTACTATGAAGGATGTCAAATTACTTCCATGAAAATGACTGCAGAGACGGCAGCAGTGTTTTTATTAAGTTAGAAGAAAGGAAAGCCAGTCTATCATGACACTTTACCGTATCTGTTCCTCAACAGTAAAACCATGAAAGATGTTACTACAATTGAAAGGGAAAGTTCTTGAAAAATATGCAAATATATTTACTGAGACAAGTGGTGTCTTTAATTATTTAGTTTTCTTTTCTTTCTTCTTCTTCTTCTTCTTTTTTTTTGGGGGGGGGGGGGTTCTTGGGTGAGAGACCTGTGGCCCATTTCCACGGCTGGTACAGTATTAGCACGGCACCACCCGGCTCGACTCGCTCTTTTGTAGCATTCCACCGGTCAAAAACCGGGACAACCCGGGTTGAGTTGTGCTACTTCTAGTACCACCTCTGTCGAGGTTCCAGCGCTGTGGACCCGGTACCAAACATGGCAGACGATTGATTGGTCATGCTGGATACCAGTTTAGTGGCACTTACCTTCTCTTCTGTTATTATTTCCATCAGTCTTTTGTCTTGCTGCCTTCAGCTCTGGTGAAATCAAATCGACCTCCTTGCTCAGCCTTAACATGACGATGGTTTTCAATTGTTTCGAGAGAGAAAAGTCCATGGCTCGGGAAGCCCTTGTAGGCTACGGCTACGCTAGGCCGGAGCCGGGCTGTAAATAACAAAGAAAATTCCATTCTCCTGGCCGATGGTGTCATATGCTCATGTACGTCATATAGAGGCACCAGTTTTTCATAACCAGTTTAAAAGTTCCGTGTAGGGATTTAATTTTAACATTAAACGCGTATGGCCCTGTTCTTTTTATAGCCTACTTCCTGGTACGGTCGCTGTGACTAACTGACCTACTGAAGTCACGTCCTCTCCTGCATTCAACATACAACCAAGGGATTTCATCCGCCATTCATTTTCCATCTACAGCTTCCGTGTAGGGATTTAATTTTAACGTTATACAAATGGAGGGCAGAGGGCAGATATGCGGTCGCTACGACGACCAGTTGTGGGCGGAGACGAGTAAACTTGCAGTGGAAGCAGACAGTCTATCAGGTCGAGATGAGTAAAGCCACGTTGAGACGAGCCGTACTGTGCTGTTATATGTGGGGGAAATGAGCCATTGGACCTGCCTAGTGCTTCTGTCACTCTGCTGCAACGGATACACAGGGACCATTCAGTGAAAATATCCCAACAACAGTGGGTAACCACAGGAAGCACACAAACACAGGAACATACACTGTTTGGCCACACACACACACTCACAAGCGTGTGCACACTTACACGTGCACGTGCACACACACATGCGTCGCAGGCACACTGTTGATCTGAAGAAGAAAACCACAGGCAGCATCCTGGTCATTCATTGGAGAGGAAATACTTGTCAAACTTCCTCCCTCTCTCTCTCTCTCTCCCCCCCTCTCTCTCTCTCCCCCTCTCTCTCTCTCTCCCCCTCTCTCTGCAGGACAGAAAGAGCCACTAAACACAAACTTCCTCCCTCTCTCCCCCCCTCTCTCTGCAGGACAGAAAGAGCCACTAAACATAACTCAGACAGGGACTTGACAACTCGTCAGGGAAGTCATCCAGCAACACACACACAAATACACACACACACACACACACACACACAGACATACACACCATCTGCCTCAACACAATTATCCACAAGCCAAAGAAAAGAGTAACTATTTAATAATACTCTTGTGTTCCCAAGAAATCTACACAACCAGTCTCTGTGTGTGTGTGTGTGCGTGTGTGTGTGCGTGTGTGTGTGTGTGTGTGTGTGTGTGTCTGTGTGTGTGTGTGTGTGTGTGTATTGATTCAGACTCCTCCAGTCTAACTGGGTAATTGTCTTTTAACCGTAAGTCATGACTCATGACTGAAGGACACTGTGGGGGAGACCTTTCATAAAGGCGGTGAGTGACAAGAGAGAGAGAGAGAGAGAGAGAGAGAGAGAGAGAGACACCGCACCTTTAATAAAGGCAGAGAGCGAGCGAGAGGAGAGAGAGACACAGAGAGAGAGACTCCAGCTTTATGCCAGCATCCCCCTGTGGAAAGGAAAAGAGTAGGGAAACATAAGAGGAGTGGAAGAGATGCTGAGTTCATGTTGAATAATGGAACATTTTGAAAACTGGAGCTTTGCTGTTTTCAAATCCGGTCCTTCATTCTTTGCCTTTTTGACCAATCTCATTTTCATTCAAATGAAGTTTTCTTTCTGTTTAAATTCCTGAACGAGTGTCAGCGTGTGCTGGGATCTCTGTTCACCTTGTTCTCTCTCTAAACTCTGTATTAAAAGCTTTACACTTTAGCCCCTGATTGTGGAGATGGGAGAGTACACCTAAGATGATGGGGAAGAAACACATGTCAGACGAGAGGGAAGGAATAAGCAATGAGTAGAAGAGGGAAGGAAGGCAGGCTGGAAGGAAGGACATGAGGTAAAAAGTAAGTAAAGGGGGAAAGAAGAACAGAAGGAAGGACGGGATGAGTTTTTTCCCCACGGCGCTGTGCCAGCAGGCCTTGCCGGGGTCAGAAGATGGCAAAGTCAGGAAACTCACTCCGTCACTCACTCATGGACATTTAATGATGCTGGGAATAGGGGCTGTAGCTACCGTAGCTAGGGGTATTTAGCTAGGAAGGTCCTAGACAGTCTGGATTCGAGGGGTGGCTAGGGGGATATGGGTGGTGGGAGCTGGGGCAAGGAAGTGGGGGGCGAGGGAAAAGGGGCTGTAGCTAGGGATAGGAAGGTGGTAGAGAGTTGGGATGTCGGGGGGGGGGGGGGGGGGGGGGGGGTAGGGCGAGGGGCTAGGGGGGTGTAGGTGGTGGGAGCGGGTGTGGTGCCAAGAAGCTGAATAGCCACACCACAGTGCCGTGGGCTTAAAGGTTTCACTTCATCCCTCATGAGCTCATTTTGAAACATACGCTATATTCTACATTTTCATTCTTCTTTCATCACCTTTCTGTTTTACACTCATGCAATGCATCAGCGGTTTTCTCATGAGGCATAATAAGGACTTTTAACCGCTAATGCTGTCATGACCGGGCATCTCTTCAGTCCATGCAGCTGTCGGAATGTGCAAATAAAAACCTTATCTACCCGACTAAACTATCGTTTCTCCCTGAAAAGCATAGGGCCATATTTGCTTTTCCAGGCACAGAAAAAAAACAAATTGCCCACATTCTCTCATAATTCAACAGGTGGGGTTCTCAGACACATTTGGGACTGGCTAAGAAATGTTTAAGCACGGACAAAGCTATTCAACTGCTGTATACTCTGTATAATCTGACATAAGAACGCCATGATCCTTACCTGTGACACTGTTGTTAGACTGTTGTTGTTTGAAAGAATGTAAACAAAAGAACATAAAACAACAACGTCAACTGTATCCAGCATTGCAAAGCTCGACATGTGTTTTTGCACTTGAATCATAGCTAATTGGACGGCATCAGGGCACTCATATCTATTAATTGCATGTTGTTCTCCATGTTGTCTAAAGGAATGCAGATGGAGTCTAATTTATGCGTGCGTTTTGACACATGACACCCTGACACTACACGCACACACACAGCCATGTGGCAAGTGGTAAAGTGACAGTGACAAGGCGTAGCACGTAGGACCATGACCCATCCACTTACAGAGGCAGGCAACATGCTAAACCGCACAATCACTTTAGCTACCTGACACTGACACATAGAAACGCACACACACACACACACACACACACACACACACACAAAGCAGTATCAACAGTATAGCAGAGGGCTACACTATACTGCCTTCAACAATGCATGTCTCTATCCTTTATCCCACTCAGTCGTTTCTATTGTAAATGCTAAAGCGCTAAGATAGCCAGGCTCCCAGAAACCAGGCAAACTCTAGTAAGCCATTCAATATTCAAGTCCAGCTGAAACAGCATTTCAAGAGTATCTAATTTACGTATCGTGACGTATTTCAATGTAAAATGGGATTGACATTGGGAGGAATTTGATTGAAAAGTGGGCGTGTAGTACTAGATGAGTGACTTGCAGTGCCTCCGAGCAGAGGGAGACAGGAGACCGCTAAACAATTTGGAGTTTGTATTTATTTCAATATTTATTTATAAAATGTTACACCATTTGAGGACAATCCTGAAAAATAAACCCCAAGATATATGCATAATTACTATCAGGAAAGCTCGTCATTGGACAGATAAAGCTTTTTTAATTTGAACGCTGTGCGTTTGCTTCCCAAGTAGTCTGATCCTCTTAAGGGCTGATCTGATAGCGGGAAATCATTCCAAATGACTCCGCCCCTTTGAGGCTGCCCGCAGGAGATAAAAGCTGCCACTAGGTGGAAAGAGGTGACGAGGGAGACCGAGCTCAAGGGTGACCCTGTGCTATCAAGAGGGGGCGATGTTAAAAAGTTTCTCTCGGCTATGAAGAGTCAATGCACACTGGCTTTTGGCTGCGCTCCGACCCCTGTTAGCGTTCTGAAAGATGAGACAGCACAGTGTGAGGAGCAAGGGCATGGAGACATATTCAGTATAGGGGCAAGTAGCCTGTTAGGAGAGCCTTGAGCAGAGAGGGGGAACTCCAGTATCTTTGAATTCAGGCTGCAGAAAACACAAAGTGTCTGCACATTTCCTCAATAGAGTAATGTGCAGCTGAAAAACATGGACCAGGCTGCATCTTTAAAGGTTTAAACCACCTATTTAACATTAATGTGGTTGTAACATTTCCTCCTCCATGTTTAAATGAACCACAGGATAGAGTTGTAGCAGCGGTGGCGCTTGCCTAGGGCACGCTGCCTAGTCCTCTCCTGTCTAGTAGGAGATAGTCAAATCAATACATAACAAGTGGATTTGGCAATTAGGGATCTAGTATTCCTATAATATCCATATAGTATTCCTATAGTACTGCTATAGTATTTCTGTAATATCCATATAGTAACCTGTCCCCCCATGCTTTATAACAACTATGCGTTGTGCTGACACAAGCAGGTAAGCACAAAGTTTCTCTCCAACTTTACTGGCAATTATTGGACACATTGTGTTCATTACGATGAGAGTCCAGTGCATCTGAGTTGAGCCAGAGTCAGCAAGACACAAAGCGGCAGTTAATTGCACAGTGTGACGCTGTCTCTCGCTGCCGTCTCTCGCTGGCCCTCAAAGCTGCCTAAAGTGGAGATTTGGACACTACCTGTAATTACAAGTCAAGTCCATTGCATTAAAGGTGTAAAGAGCTGCTTCCAAAAAGGTGCCTACAGCTGTTTAATGTGCTGTTTTAATGAACACTAAAGCGTCAATGGGAATCTTGGGATGGATAAAATGCTCCTGTTCTCGGCGGTCCAAAAGCCCCTTTGGGCTGATTCCATGTTTTCATTGTGGGAAGCAATGCTTAGCCTGACCACAGGAGGCAGGCTCATTTAGGCAGTGCTACTATCACATCATAAAGGGATGCACCACACCCTGACATCCCTTTTGGGTTTTGGGTCTGGACTCGCAGTCTGGGAAACGCATGCCGTTAAGAAAGCGTGTCTGTCTAAAACCATCTCCAGGCAGACCAGCCCTCTATAATAATACAGTGAGAGTTCATTGTTCACAGCTATTAGGGACATTCTCTTTTTTTCTGCTTTTATCTTGGGAGGTCAGAGGTCGGGGGGTCAGCAACAGAACAGAGCACGTGTTCAGGCGTGTCTTGGTGAAGGACGTGCATAAGCAGAGTGGTTGTTAGAGTGGTTAGTTCCACCTGCTGGCCTGTAATTATATCAACACCTTACAGAGCGTGGATAGCCATACTGTATCAGGCATTAGCCCCAGTAATACTCCCTCACCACATCCACTTTATCGTGACAGATGTGGTCCCTATAGCAACTAACACTGTGTGTGTGTGTGTGTGTGTGTGTGTGTGTGTGTGTGTGTGTGTGTGTGTGTGTGTGTGTGTGTGTAAATGTGTGTGTGTGTGTGTGTGTGTGTAAATGTGTGTGTGTGTGTGTGTGTGTGTGTGTGTAAATGTGTGTGTAGGGGGGGTAGGGTAATGTCAACATTACATGATAAGGAGTTCCCTTGTTATATCAGCTTGCTCCCAACCCCTCTGTCTACCATCCGCTTGCATTATTTCTTTCTCTCCCTTGCTCCCCCCCCCCCTCTCTCTCTCACTCACTCACACACACACACACACACACACACACACACACACACACACACACACACACACACACACACACACACACACAACTCAGTTTCATCACAGCTTCCCTCTGTAACCCTTTCTATTTCCATCAGTCTTTCCCTGGCTATTAAAAAGGGCAGTCAAGCATTCACACTGGCAAATGGATGCTGCAGAGGGAGAGGACTGTGGTCTACAGGAGTAAAAGAAACGATGTTAAACAGTTAGAGGGGGAAAAATTCAGCACATTAAAGCATATCTCCTCCAGAGTGCTGCTGTGAAAACCTTACAGTACAGTAGGTTCTCCCAATGGTTTAAATGCCACTTCTTACAGTATGGATCGCAATGAATCGCGTATTACTCGTAATGCTGTATGGAGGACCAGAATTCCAGGAGGAGAGACTTAATATCTAATATGGGTATTTTAGGAAATAATAATGTAATAAGTGCACATTCTGTAATAACTGCATATGATGTAATAAATCAAACATGTCATATAACTGTGTAATGAAGTGCCTATTCTGCAGTCAAACGCTGTTGAATATTATGTTGCATTTTATGTTGGTTATTATAATATCAAGTGAGTTGTAATTTGTTGGTGAATAATATTATAACTTCAACATGATAGAATGAGATGACAAAGTCAGCATTTTAATGGGTATTTTGAGTGCCGCATTTGATGGATTAACTGATTAGATAATAGACTAATTTTATAATAACAGACACTGAAATGCTCACTGATAACTTCTGACTCTTAAACTATGATACTAACACTTTTACAAACCCATTTAAATAAGGAAACTTTATTGGATTTCAGATTCGCATCAGCAAACAACATAACAAAAAGAGAATCCCCAGTTCACATCTAACATAACAACCTCATAACATAAAATAAGATAAATGCTTCCATACTGCTCAACTATAATAATACAGTGAGAGTTCATTGTTCACAGCTATTAGGGACATTCTCTTTTTTTCTGCTTTTATCTTGGGAGGTCAGAGGTCGGGGGGTCAGCAACAGAACAGAGCACGTGTTCAGGCGTGTCTTGGTGAAGGACGTGCATAAGCAGAGTGGTTGTTAGAGTGGTTAGTTCCACCTGCTGGCCTGTAATTATATCAACACCTTACAGAGCGTGGATAGCCATACTGTATCAGGCATTAGCCCCAGTAATACTCCCTCACCACATCCACTTTATCGTGACAGATGTGGTCCCTATAGCAACTAACACTGTGTGTGTGTGTGTGTGTGTGTGTGTGTGTGTGTGTGTGTGTGTGTGTGTGTGTGTGTGTGTGTAAATGTGTGTGTGTGTGTGTGTGTGTGTAAATGTGTGTGTGTGTGTGTGTGTGTGTGTGTGTAAATGTGTGTGTAGGGGGGGTAGGGTAATGTCAACATTACATGATAAGGAGTTCCCTTGTTATATCAGCTTGCTCCCAACCCCTCTGTCTACCATCCGCTTGCATTATTTCTTTCTCTCCCTTGCTCCCCCCCCCCCTCTCTCTCTCACTCACTCACACACACACACACACACACACACACACACACACACACACACACACACACACACACACACACACACACAACTCAGTTTCATCACAGCTTCCCTCTGTAACCCTTTCTATTTCCATCAGTCTTTCCCTGGCTATTAAAAAGGGCAGTCAAGCATTCACACTGGCAAATGGATGCTGCAGAGGGAGAGGACTGTGGTCTACAGGAGTAAAAGAAACGATGTTAAACAGTTAGAGGGGGAAAAATTCAGCACATTAAAGCATATCTCCTCCAGAGTGCTGCTGTGAAAACCTTACAGTACAGTAGGTTCTCCCAATGGTTTAAATGCCACTTCTTACAGTATGGATCGCAATGAATCGCGTATTACTCGTAATGCTGTATGGAGGACCAGAATTCCAGGAGGAGAGACTTAATATCTAATATGGGTATTTTAGGAAATAATAATGTAATAAGTGCACATTCTGTAATAACTGCATATGATGTAATAAATCAAACATGTCATATAACTGTGTAATGAAGTGCCTATTCTGCAGTCAAACGCTGTTGAATATTATGTTGCATTTTATGTTGGTTATTATAATATCAAGTGAGTTGTAATTTGTTGGTGAATAATATTATAACTTCAACATGATAGAATGAGATGACAAAGTCAGCATTTTAATGGGTATTTTGAGTGCCGCATTTGATGGATTAACTGATTAGATAATAGACTAATTTTATAATAACAGACACTGAAATGCTCACTGATAACTTCTGACTCTTAAACTATGATACTAACACTTTTACAAACCCATTTAAATAAGGAAACTTTATTGGATTTCAGATTCGCATCAGCAAACAACATAACAAAAAGAGAATCCCCAGTTCACATCTAACATAACAACCTCATAACATAAAATAAGATAAATGCTTCCATACTGCTCAACTGGCATAATCCAAGTCTCCACAAGCCCTGAGATGCCAAGTTGACGTGAAAAGACATGATTTACACCCCATTTTTAGCTATCATACTACAGTAGCTGCACCAATTATTCTTGTAGATTCTTGCACCTGTAGATTTCAGCTAAAAACATGGTGTAAATGACGTATATTCAAGTCAACTTGGCATGTCAGGGCTTGTGGAGACTAGGATTACGCCAGGTGAGCAGTATGGTTAGACCGGCCTGACGGCCGGTCTCCATTTCTCCAAACTGGGACCATGCTGGCTGCATTCTACCACATGTACTGTAGTACAATGACTGTCGGCAACCTCATACAACCGCACATCAAAAACCCAAACTATCCCTTTAAGAGTTATGATTAGGAGGAATCAGCTATTGTAACACATCCGATCCAATCGGAGGCCAGCAAAATGATAGCTTCCTTATTTATTTTCCCTGGTCTAATAAAACAAAAAACAGATTAAGGGTATAGCGGCACTACAGTATTACAAAGGAGTATGGATGCTTAGTATTATCTAAATATGAAAACAGAGAATCAAGACACTAAACTGTAATGTCATTAAGTTGTATAGGCTGGAGCTGCTCCCCTCAGTAGAAACGCTTTTGACCTTCACACGCAAAAAAAAGCTTCATTTTTTTAGAAGTGATACATGTAGGTGCAGTGAACCAGAAGATACACCTATATTCCCACAACATGATTGTTGTCACAGTCATCTTTGCCAATCGATTCTCAATGGAGGAGGCATCCTCGGATGTAACGGCACAGATTCAACTGCAAGAAAAAAACATGTCCTCTTTGTTCTGGCTGTTGGGGTGGAAAGAAGTGAATCTTCACTAATACATGATAACAGGGCATGAGAGGAAAAAAGACATTCAAAGACTGGCCAATATTGCAGAGTAAAAAAAAAAAGATGTGGGAAAAACAATGCAAATTGAAATATTGTCATTGTTGTCCCTAATGTCACTATTGAAATATCTATTGCAAAAAATGGCAAACATGCATATCATTTCTTATTAACATCTTTATCATGCACCGGGCAAAATCCTCTCATGAGAGAGAGATCAAACATTTGCCAGTCCCAGCCTAAAAACACCCCCAAAGTGTGCTCTTCATAAAAATGTGTTTGGCAGCTCCTGTGTGTGTGTGTGTGTGTGTGTGTGTGTGTGTGTGTGTGTGTGTGTGTGCGTGCGTGCGTGCGTGCGTGTGTGTGTGTGTATGTGTGTGTGTGTGTGTGTGTGTGTGTGGCATCCTCCAGCGTGAGGTCCAGTCTCATTGAAGGCTTGTCCAGGGCTTTATCAATAGTGAATACACACACACAGTCTCTGTCTCCCCTGAACAGGATGCTCACTTGAAGTTGAGAAACAAATGGGATTTCTATGAAACAGAAAGATGTGAACAGACGCCTGCAGGGGGCATCTCAGAGGGTGAAAGGTGATGTCAGTCCATAGCTGTGGCCACAAAGCCAGTTTCCATGGTGTGTGTGTGTGTGTGTGTGTGTGTGTGCATGCGTGCGTGCATGCATGCGTGTGTGTATGTGATGGCCGACATCCCATAGTCAAGGCTGCAGAGGCTGTTGCCATGGTTTTAGCTTCCATGGGCTTTTGTTTCACCATGGAGGGATGGAGATAAAGACTGTGTAGAGTGACTCATCCCAAAAACACTCCTCCTTAAACTCCTAATTTGCACTTTCACTTCCTGTATGCGTGTGGGTGCGTGTGTGACTTCCTGTATGCGTGTGGGTGCGCGCGCGTGTGTGTGTGACTTTACATGTAAGTCACTGAATGTGTTTCTGCATGAATGCCGTGTGTGTGTCACTTGTGCCCTGTGCGTTGTCCGTCAGCCCATCATGTAGACAGATAAAAGCAGATGAGAAAACACAGAAGACAGAAATGCAGATGCCACAGTGTGGAAGAGAGGTGGAGAGACTGAACAGAGGCAGCAGAAGAACAACAACAGAGAGACAGACGGAGAGAGAGAGAGACCGTGCGGGAGACGCAGAGAGAGACGCGGGCAGAGACGAGGAGAAGAGAGACAGAAAACAAGACGGCTCAAAAGAGAGATCAGAAAAAAGTGAGGAAGAGTTGGGGGGACAAGTCATCTGCACCCCGACGTGCATGCACGCACACAGGCGCACGCACGCGCACACACACACACACACACACACACACACACACACACACACACACACACACACACACACACACACACACCCACTCCCTTGGACAAAAAAAGTGCTAAACTACTGAATTGCATGGACCTCCAGGGCATATCCTGGCACAGAGGGCAGCCTGGAACAGAGAGGGCAAAGGCTGGGGGCAGCACCCACACACAAGGCAAAGAGAGCTGTTGATCAAGTACAGAGGAAATGCCATCTGTATTATACTGACGTGTAGGGCACAAAAGCTGGCACAAGCCAGGTCACAGACACAGACACTGAATATCTGACAGCCAGGGCAGCTGAGCGTGACCTGAATGATTAAGTGTGACACCAAAACAAGACCCTTGTTCAGACTATCACACTGCATTAACAACATGCAGGAAGCCAAAAGTCAGCAACATTTGACTACTTCAGACAAAAGGAAAAACTACATTATGGTTATAAACAAACAATGCATTTAAATATCATGCACAAGGTCTTTTTTGTCGTTGCCTGGAAACATTGTCTCAGAAGCCCCTGTTGTCAAACGGGGAAGCTGTGTGCTAGACAAGCAGCAAACAGACAGAGAGAGGGCAGAGAGGTTGAACTGAGAGGTGCCAGCGCAGAGCTCCGGGGGTGCGGCCTGTGCCAACCTGATGCACAACAAAAGCCCCAGTGGGCACGACCTCTGCCAAGAAGAGGCCACCATGTGCCAGCCCCATCTCCACATGGTACAAAACAGCTTCACCTCTGCCAGGGAAGGGGCCCGTCCGTGCCAAGCTAACAACGCAGGGCAAGGGCAGGGGAGACAGGGTACAAACAGATATGCCAGGGAGTCTACATCTGTCTGTTTCTGACATCGGGTGAGGATGCCACAGGGCAGAGAGACAGGGCACAAACTGCTCAACCTCTGCCAGGGAGATGCCAACTGAGGTGGCGACCTTGTTTGCCTGCAGGTACACACTGGGCACTGTAGGGGCACTAGTAAGGCGGCACAGTTGTGGCTAAAATGATCATTCTGATTTATTTTTTAGGGAGATAATGTGCAACAAGTGCCATATTTATGGTGTCGTATTTCAAAGCCAAGCGCATTGAGAAGGCCAACCCGGCACAGGTTAGAGGAGAGAGGCAGGAAGAAAAGCTATTTTTCAAACACAAGACAAAAGGGGCAAAAGAAGTGGCAACGAAGCGGGAAGACAGATAGCAACCTGTGTGGGGCGACGACAAGCAAGTTGACTCCAAACTACAAGCTGGCATGACTCGGGGGCACCGCGGGGCAAAATGCATCGACCTATCTGTACAAGATGGAGGGAGGTGGAATTGGGGCAGAGAGAGAGCGAGCGAGCGAGCAAGAGTGAATAAATCCTGGCTCAGTGCCAACCTGCTGCTAAACACCGCTGCCAGGAGAGAGAGCAGGTAGGAGGGGAGAAGTCAGAGGGCTAGCTTGACATGAACAGCATACTCAGCCTTTCCCTATACCAGTGTTTCTCTACAGCAGACTGGCAGTGTAAGGAAGAGATCTCAGACCTCCTCGTAGAATCCATATCCACCATCTGCTGCTCATCACCCCACCTGGATTCCCTGAAACTTAGCGGACTTCCTTCCTTGTTGCTCAGCAGAGGATCTTTGGTCGTTGGCTAAATCGCTTGACTCGTGGGTGTCGACATGCTTTGGCCCAGGCAATCGTGTCCCTCGCGTCTGCTTATAGGTGCGCTAGTACCATCTTCTAGGACATCACTGATGATGTCATCAGCGATTATGACATCACCGGCGTTGCAAAGTGTTCGTGGCTCTGATGATGACATCGGCGAGAATGTCACACGTCGTATCCGATGAGGTCATTGTATCGATGATGCCACTCAACTTTGTGCCATTGCTGATGACGTCATCGCTGTGTGACATAGTCCATCATCACTCTCACTGTGAGGTCATCGCTGTCCTGTGGCTCCCCATTGTGATGTCATACATCACCGATGATGTCACTAGTCGCGTTAGCTCCAGGGACCCGCCCGGCCTGATTGGCCCTGGATTGGGCCCCTTGGCGGCCTTCCCGCCGCAAATGAGCACCTGACAGGGAACCTCATTCTTTCAGTTAACCGGGATTATTATTAACTAGTTGGCGTTCTAGGTTGCAAGGTTGTAGAATGATTGACAGAGGCTATTTGTTGAGATCAGGGATGAGATTGATCATTAAACTGTTGTCAGTCAATAAAGACTTCAGGTTCTTGCATCTGGCTCCTTCCTGACACCTGCTGCTTGTGCTCTGGCTGGTTTGCACGCCATTGTTACAGTGCATGTGGCTTGGCTTGGTGCCAGGATGTTAGTTTGTTGTTTGTCTTGTCGCTAATTGTGATCAGCTCTAATTGTTTGAGCGTGTCGGTGCGATTACTTGATTTGCACAGTTTCTTTAGTCAAATGAATGTTAAGACAGCACAGACTAACTACGGACTGTTTCATCTCATCCTAAAAACCCTGCAGTTGCTGCTGCTTTAAGCACAAAGACCAACTTTCCCCCAAACACCTGACAGCAGGTGTTTACAGCAAACATGTAAAAGCTCTAATGGACTGGGTACTTGAATTACATCAGGGGCAGCAAAATGGACATTTGCTGTATTTATGAAAATGTTGCAGATTCGTACATTAGCAAATGGCTGAAGAATGACAAAAATAAGAATTCATGAGTATAACATTCTCTTGTCCTCTTCCCCTCCTTCTCTTCCTTTGTCTGGTTTTTCCTCACCATGTCTCTCCCTCCCTCACCCCTGATGTCCCTCTTATAGCCTTTGTCTCTGTCCTCTCCCAGTTATCTTAGCGACATGGACCCCGATGACACTGAGCCATGAGGGGCGTCGCCACACTGAGGCTGCCCCCCCCCCCCCCCACACACACACACACACAAAATGGTGTCACCATGTTAGTCACATATGGCCCTCTAATCGCCACGGGTGTCTTTGTCATTCGCCTGCCCCATTACTACAGTAAGACTGATTCACTAGACCTGCTGCAAGACGCACCATGTGTAGTGAGAGAGTGTGAGGCGGAGGTGTGTGTGTGTGTGTGTGCGTGCGTGTGTGTGTGTGTGTGCATGTGTGTGTGTGTGTGTGTGCATGTGTGTGTGTGTGTGTGTGTGTGTGTGTGTGTGTGTGTGTGCGTGCGTGTGTGCATGTGTGTACACACATGTGCCCATCACTGGACTAAGCATTATGAATCTCAGCCAGTGCTAATCTCTACCACGCACCACTGACCAGCCCTCATTATGAAGTTTATTAATATGGCTTTCAGACAAGGACAAAATATGGAAACGAGGGAGAGGGAGGGCGAGAGGGGCGAGAGGGAGGGGGAGAGGGAGAAGGAGAGGGGGAGGGATGGGGAGAGGGAGGGGGAGAGTGAATGCTGATTGTATTCTATTCTACGTAGTTTGGTCAACTTTCTCACTAATGAAGAACTTTGAATATACATACAAAATTAGAGGGAGACAGAGAGACAAACAAGAAAAGACAATGAGAGAACAAGAACAAATGAGTAATTATCTCTTGAAATGAGCCTTGAACGTGAACTTGATTGAGGCCGTGATTGATGGCCAAAATGGACTACACACTAGAGGCGTACGTACATTTTTTCAGGGATTCTCGCGGGATGAGGTCGGGATTGGGATTTTTTGGGGGGTGGAGGGGGGGGGGGGCACTCTGGCATGGGATTGGGACGGGACAGGAGTATTTTTGTGGGAGTGGGACGGGACAGGAGTGAAAAACCACTCCCGTGTCACCTTCCACTACAGTACCACACACACACACACACACACAGGCACGCACGCACACTCAAAGCAAAAGAGCAATAAGTAAATAAGTGTGTAAAAAAGAGATATACACTGCATGAAGGTGGATAAGTACAGAATGTGAGAATGTAAGAATAAGTCCATGGCAGAGGAAACTGAAAGGAAGGAATTGATGGTGAAAGTGAAAGGAAGGCAGGGGGAAAGAGAGATGGGATGGGGGAAACAATACACACACACACACACACACACACACACACACACATAGAGAAAGGGGGTGGGCTGTGTGTAAGTGAAAGGTAGTTTCATTGATATTGATTTGTGAATTAGCTAATGAGCTGAATGAGAGATGGAGAATGCATCAGGGGAGCTAGAGAGGAAGGGAACAGGGGGGCACAGCTGTCACATATCCATCAAAGCCACTCAACACAGCAAGTGTGTGTGTGTGTGTGTGTGTGTGTGTGTGTGTGTGTGTGTGTGTGTGTGTGTGTTTGTTTGTGTGTGTGCGTGCATGTGTGTCGTGGCATGCCAAGCTGAGCTCTGTGCTTTCATCACTGCCCACTGGCCATTTGTCTGTCTGTCTGTCTGTCTGTCTGTCTGTCTGCCTGCCTGCCCGTCTGCCCGTCTGCCCGCCCGCCCGTCCGTCCGTCCGCCCACCCGCCCTGTCTGCCTGTCTGTCTGTCTGTCTGTCTGTCTGTCCGTCTGCCTGTCTGTCTGTCTGTATGTCTGTCCGTCTGTCTGTCTGTATGTCTGTCTGTCTGTCTGTCTGTCTGTCTGTCTGTCTGTTTGCCTGTCTGTCTGTCTGTTTGCCTGTCTGCCTGCCTGTCTGTTTGCCTGTCTGTCTGTCTGTTTGCCTGTCTGTCTGTCTGCCTGCCTGTCTGTTTGCCTGTCTGTCTGTCTGTTTGCCTGTCTGTCTGTCTGTCTGTTTGCCTGTCTGTCTGTCTGTCTGTCTGTCTGATCATGCGGTTCTTGATCTTTTGAGTGCTGGACCCAAATGAGTGCTTTAGTTCCTTGTTCTGAGATCCATCCTAAATCAACCCAAATCCAGGTAGTACTCAGTAGTCAACCGACCAACCAACGAACAGGCCTGCAGACCTTTTTTTAAGTCCAAACCCCATGCTGTTCAGACAGAACTGTGCCTGCCCTGCACCACCTGAAATCACCCAGAGACAGGGCCCGAAATTATATTCGGAAAGCTTGGAATACCAAATCAAGCGTCTCCATCCACACAAAAAGGAATAGCCTATGTGCCTGCAATTGACAAGGGATTCAAATCGACTTGTTCTTCTTAACTTTGAAGGCATTTTAGAGGATACTTAAGGAGCATTTTATTGCAGCCAACGTTTAATGGAGTGGATCAAACTCATCTTTACAGCCAGTCTGCCAGTGCATACCTCAGCCTCACACTGAGCACAGTCTGCAGTACATGGTCTGGGCCTAATGGGGCGCACATCAGTGAGAAGGCTTGTGCAGCAAGTCTCACACTTTCTATATGCATCATCAGTCTGAGGTGCAGGACAATGCTGCTCTACGCTTCACACATTCACAAAGATCACATTTTCACACCGTTTCAAATTGCCTGAAAGGGTATATAGGCTGTACTGCTGCTTTATTTTCCACAAGAATCCCCAAATTGCAGTGTAGAGACTGGTACTGTAGAGACTGTTACTGTAGAGACTGTTACTGTACTGTAGAGGCTGGTACTGTAGAGGCTGGTACTGTAGAGACTGGTACTGTACAGACTGTTACTGTACAGGCTGGTACTGTAGAGGCTGGTACTGTAGAGGCTGGTACTGTAGAGGCTGGTACTGTAGAGGCTGCTACTGTAGAGGCTGGTACTGTAGATAGTGGTACTGTAGAGGCTGGTACTGTAGAGACTGGTACTGTAGAGGCTGGTACTGTAGAAGCTGGTACTGTAGATACTGGTACTGTAGAGGCTGCTACTGTAGAGACTGGTACTGTAGAGGCTGGTACTGTAGAGGCTGTTACTGTAGAGGCTGCTACTGTAGAGACTGGTACTGTAGAGGCTGCTACTGTAGAGACTGGTACTGTAGAGGCTGGTACTGTAGATACTGGTACTGTAGAGGCTGCTACTGCAGAGACTGGTACTGTAGAGGCTGGTACTGTAGAGGCTGGTACTGTAGAGGCTGGTACTGTAGAGGCTGGTACTGTAGAGGCTGGTACTGTAGAGGCTGGTACTGTAGAGGCTGTTACTGTAGAGGCTGGTACTGTAGAGGCTGGTACTGTAGAGACTGTTACTGTAGAGGCTGGTACTGTAGAGGCTGCTACTGTAGAGGCTGCTACTGTAGAGACTGGTACTGTAGAGGCTGGTACTGTAGAGACTGGTACTGTAGAGACTGTTACTGTACAGGCTGGTACTGTAGAGGCTGGTACTGTAGAGGCTGGTACTGTAGAGGCTGTTACTGTAGAGGCTGTTACTGTAGAGGCTGGTACTGTAGAGACTGGTACTGTAGAGGCTGGTACTGTAGAGACTGGTACTGTAGAGACTGGTACTGTAGAGGCTGGTACTGTAGAGGCTGGTACTGTAGAGGCTGGTACTGTACTGTAGAGGCTGGTACTGTAGAGGCTGGTACTGTACTGTAGAGGCTGGTACTGTAGAGGCTGGTACTGTACTGTAGAGGCTGGTACTGTAGAGACTGGTACTGTAGAGGCTGGTACTGTACTGTAGAGGCTGGTACTGTACTGTAGAGGCTGGTACTGTAGAGGCTGGTACTGTACTGTAGAGGCTGGTACTGTAGAGGCTGGTACTGTACTGTAGAGGCTGGTACTGTAGAGGCTGGTACTGTACTGTAGAGGCTGGTACTGTACAGGCTGGTACTGTACTGTAGAGGCTGGTACTGTACTGTAGAGACTGGTACTGTAGTGTAGAGGCTGGTACTGTAGAGGCTGGTACTGTAGTGTAGAGGATGGTACTGTAGTGTAGAGGCTGGTACTGTACAGACTGTAGTGTAGAGGCTGGTACTGTACAGGCTGGTACTGTACTGTAGAGACTGGTACTGTACTGTAGAGACTGGTACTGTAGTGTAAAGGCTGGCACTGTAGTGTAGAGGCTGGTACTGTAGTGTAGAGGCTGGTACTGTAGTGTAGAGAGTGGTACTGTAGTGTAAAGGCTGGTACTGTAGTGTAGAGGCTGGTACTGTAGTGTAGAGAGTGGTACTGTAGTGTAAAGGCTGGTACTGTAGTGTAGAGGCTGGTACTGTAGTGTAGAGAGTGGTACTGTAGTGTAAAGGCTGGTACTGTAGTGTAGAGGCTGGTACTGTAGTGTAGAGAGTGGTACTGTAGTGTAAAGGCTGGCACTGTAGTGTAGAGGCTGGTACTGTAGTGTAGAGAGTGGTACTGTAGTGTAAAGGCTGGTACTGTAGTGTAGAGGCTGGTACTGTAGTGTAGAGAGTGGTACTGTAGTGTAAAGGCTGGTACTGTAAAGGCTGGTACTGTAGAGGCTGGTACTGTAGAGACTGGTACTGTACTGTAGAGGCTGCCAAACTTTCCTTGTGGCAAACAGGCAAAGTCACTGATTATTTATTTTATTTAAATCCCCTTTCTGAGCTAGTTTGATCTCTAACTTGGCCATGAACTCCCCAGTACTAAAACTAATGTTTTTGTTTTCTTTGTTGGGCATCTGGCCATCCCCACTATCCACTTCTCTTTCAATCCATGGCTTATATCTCTGTCTATGATTTCTGTCTTCCTGTGTCCATTTGTCTCTGTTCATCCTTTCTTTCCCTCTCTCTCGCCTATAGAGCAAGGGTTCCTAAACCTTTTCAGTGTGCAACAAATTAAACTGTCTCATAAGTCTCTGGGTTACGTGTTATGTGTAAGGTTGCTAATTAAAATGCACAACAATTCTTGACCTGTTGCAACCCACGCAAGCGCTCCGCAATGTGTTTTGGATCAAACCGCAGTTTAAAGTCGAGGTGAACCCGTTCATCACGTGCATCTGAGTCCGTTTCAGACTGAAAACAAATTGAGAGGCGGACCACATACGTGTCGATGATTTGATTTGACAATTCTGTCGACCGGCTTTGGCATTGGCCAATCCTGGCGTGTTCCAACCCCAAATACGGTGGGATTCAGCGTGTTGTCGTGCTACGGGAGTGGGATCCGCGGAGTACCAGGCAGCCACCGACTTCGTGCGGAACGAGCGGACAATCCGATGCATGGGTGCTCCTGGAATCTCCGAGAGACAACCCCTGACAGCCAGGGAGGCTGTCAGGCTCGGAGGCGCGCGCCATTATCGTTATAAATGTAAATAATATTCCTGGAATGCGTGTTTTAACGAGCCAGTTACATTTCTTTGCATTCTTAGAAATTACTGTTTGATTTAGTTTGCATAATTGCTCAAGTTAGTAGTTAGTTTATGGGCTAAAAACTCTGTCAGATGACAGGCACTAGGCGGCATTTTCCCCTTCATTTGGAAGAGAAAATGATCCTGAAATGAAGATTTGATTGACAGCTGCATGTCGTGAAATGATTGGTTGAAATGGGGTAGAAATTTGATAGTACTAGGTGACGTCAGCAAACTGTAAATTACTGTTATCAATGAAATCTTGAAAAAATAACTTTTTATATTTTTCCCACCCTCTGCCGATCTGGGGAGAGCCGAAACTGGCTCCATGCTTCCTCTGGGACATGGGCAGTTAGCCAGCCGCTTCTTTTCACCTGACAGGGGAAGCTTCACCGGTAGGACATAGCTCGTGGGAGGTTCACGCTATTCCAACCAGTTCCCCTCCCTCCGAACAGGCGCCCTTAATGACCAGAGGAGGGACCACATTAGCAACCAGGATATTGCATGTTTTGGTGAAGGGGGTTCCTATATGAAGGAAACCCCCGGGAGGCACGGGGAGAACATGCAAACTCCACACAGAAACTGCACCACCACTGCACCACCGTACCCCCCCGAAAAATGAACTTTTGATGCGAAAAAGTGTGAAAAACTAAAGAAATTATTTTTGTGATTTGTTTTGCATACATTATTAAATAGGTGCACTGCATACCCAGGTATTTGAACTAAAAGAAAAGAAAAGTAATTTTTGGGTTCAGCTCGACTTTAAGAAACACTCACTGCTAAGGAGAAACCCTTCCACTGTGTCGAGTCAGGGTTAGAAAGCCTCCTGTCTTTGACTTATACAGTAACATCCTTCTTTCCATTCTGCATCTCTGCACCCCACCTCCATCTCCCTCTTCCTCCCCGCCTCGCTCTCTTTCTGCTAATCAGCCACTCACATCTCCTCTGACATCACATGTGATTCCCTGAGATGATGGGAAACTCTCAGTCAAATAACTTTCCACAGCCTGTTTCCAATTCGTGGCAGGCGGAAGTCACTCCTTAAAATCAAATCAGGAAATATTTCATTTGTGCTTGCTGCCTATGTTGTGAGGACGTTATATTAATATTTATACTAATAGTATAACTTTTGCAAATATAGAAATAAAATATTCACGCTTGGCCAAACGATACCAAACACTTTGCTTACATGAAATTCTGGGAAGCATCTCAGCCTGTATCTCAGATATTGAAGTATTTAATGAGGAAGAAATCCTCATATTGTATGTTCATTTGACATAAACATTTGGCCCTCCTTACGTCAATCTTTTTCACCTCGATATTAGCATATTGATATTTTATCTTTTTCCACCAGAGGGCGATTGTAAATTTAGATTTGTTTCTATATTTACCTTGTGGACTCATAGGAGGCAGTAGGTAGGCTGGATGGTTATGATTCTCTGAGCATCTGCAGCTATTTGATCACAATGTGTGTTTGAGAGGTAAGACCCAGTATGACGCCACACACACACACACACACACACACACACACACACACACACACACACACACACACACACACACACACACACACACACACACACACACACACACACAGTCTTAGTCAAAACACTAGAAAGTACTTTGAGATGCAATGGCAGCCAAGAAATTCCCATCAGGCATTTATCTGGCATCCACCTCACATTAACACTAGAGCAGCCATCAAATCACATCACATTCAATTTCAAATCTTAAGTAGAGTCAACTTTAAATCTGTCCCTTTCAAATGATCTGTGTGCCATGGAAGATGAGAACTACATTTCCTCATGTGAGTGAAACAACAGTACAGCAGCAATGCATGATGGGTATCCAAGTATAGCATTCTATGCTCCTCCTGCAAGCAGCATTGGAATTTGTCCTAATCCATGAGCAGTGAGCAGATGATGCAGCGCGGCTCCATAGCCTCACTTACAGTTTAGACTGCACATTGTGTACTTTAAAGTATGTTGTATTATTATTTAACTCAGAGAGAAATAATTATTCACCCAATCTGATTTTGCAAGCTGTTATGTGTCTCAACTTTGCTGGGATATGCAACATTTTCAAGCAGTTTCCTCAGCGATTCAGGGACCCATTTCCATCTTCCAACCTTTCAGTTGCACCTTTCAGTTGAAAAACATTGACTTAAGAGTTTAATTTTAGACAACCTGCAGAGCTGGGCAACAATTCAGCCCACTGTGCTGCTGTGTATCTGATTTCATTTGCGTTTCCCCATGAACCTGAATAGAATGAACGATGGATGGATGGATGGATGGATAGATGGTGTCATATGAAACTAGAAGAACTAAGGCATCCATTGGTATTTCATGCTAGGTTGTCAGGAAGGTGGCTAAATAATGTGCCAAAGTTAGGCTAAAAACTAAACTAGTGTGCTTTTGCTGTTGTTGTATGCCTGGATGTCTTATTATAATGAACATATATCCTTCAGTTTTGCGCTCTCTGGGTGACAGGCCACCGTGGCATGGTAGGTTGATCAGATTCATAGGCCACTTCACAAATTCACAGGCATTTGGCCTGTGGCCTGTGCTAATTACCAACCCCGATAAGATCTAATTATAATTAGAGTTTAAATGGACTATGACCTCAGTTTGCTGGGGAGGGGTGGGAGGCGGTCAAAAAGACAAGGGGAGGTTCAAAGTGTGGGTTAAGTTATAATCTGGATCATAGCAGGGCTAAATAGAGGTTTACTAATAAATTAGGATATTTTTTCCTTTTGGGGGGGGGGGGCTAAGGCATAGCACATCAGTGTGCTTATCTTGGGTTCTCCTAGGGACACATTATTTTTGCTGTATTTTGTATTTAATTTCATCTCACTAAGTGAATGTAAATGTAGTTCGTTTTTTATTATTTTCTCTGTGAATCACTTTATAACTTCTTGTTTTGAAAGGTGCAATGCAAATACCATTTTAAAGTTTAATTACTTACGACACACACATAAATGCATGTCACTGTGAATATATTTGTATACAGGATACACATTCATAGCCTGAGGGAATTTCAACGTGTACATATTTCAACTGCACGTATGCCAGTAAAATAGTATCTTGGCAACTGCAAACACAAACACAAACACAAACACACACACACACACACACACACACACACACACACACACACACACACACACACAACCCTATTTATTAATATTTATTCTATTTATTATGTGACTGGTTAGTTACACTATGATACCTTTCGAGACGACTGTGGACCAGTATGAGAAGAACTAGGACGAAAGGAGCCTGAATTTGAATATCAGTAATGATGTATCCAAGGCCAGAATGAAGTTAGAAAATTGATATTATTAACTCATTGAGTGCCAGCCACTTTTGGAGAACGGACGCTCCCAGTGCCAGAGTTTCAGAGCTTTTTTCAGTGATTTCTCGAGGCCCACAGAATATTGTGTGATATTACTATGTAAACAATGAACACGCAAAAAGAACGATGAGACTCTTTTCTATCATCAGCAAAAACAGGTTTATTGATATCATTTTCCGTTCTTTAGTTATCAGCCGGAGAAGATAGCTTGATTTAACAAAAAAGAGCAGTTTTTTTCTAGAAGCTGAGATAATGGCCCTTTTGTGAAATTAAACATTTCAAACACATCACTGACTCTGAAGCTAATTTTCTGATGTAGTCACACCTCAAAAATAATTTCCTTCAATAAAACAGTGAAGGCCAGGGAATTTTGTTTGGCAGAATAATATTTTTAGCTGCAACCAGTGTTGTGTGCTGCTCTGCGTGCCCCCCCCCCCCCCCCCCCCCCGCCCCGCCCCGCCTCGCCTCAACTGCACACTCCTCCTGTATGGGAGGTGGCTCTCTGCTGAGTTTGCTCTGTCTGCACTGTGAAGGGTGCGCGTCGGCGACATCCAGCTTTTTCCGCGTGTGTTTGTCACCGGCTACTACTGTATGCTTCCAGTTGAGAATAATAACGGCTGATCATGCGAATGGGCTGTGCAGCGGACATGGAGGAGCTCAATTGTGGGAGCAGATTGGCTGCTGCCTGCTGCAGGCACATCTAACGTTAAAACGCTTCATGTATATCGATGCATACGGATGCGATGCGATTTCCGTTTCCCCAACGACTTATTCTCTGTTTTTCTCTGCCTTTCTGTTAACCTGGAGAGCACTGTCGCCACCTAAGGGTTCTGTAAAATAGGTTATAGACCTCCAATAGCTATAATATTTGTACAGGAGAGGCAGAAGGCTTTGATCGACGCCCCACCGTCAAAAAACGCAATTGACGAACATGTCCGTCCTTGGCACTCTACGTTACTATTTGAAATGACGAACATGTCCGTCCATGGCACTCAATGAGTTAATACCAAACAGTTCAAATAGATTATATGAAAAATAACAAACTAAAATAATAAAAGGTGTGCACACAAAAAAACATTGGGGCCCAAGCTAAGTGTTTGTGTGGAATCGTCCTGATAGTGTCCATCCAAGGCACACATGGGCAAAATACGGCCCGCGGGCCGCATGCGGCACACTGGCGCCCCCGTGTGGCCCAAGATGGAATTGCATTATTTTTTCTTTTTTCTTTACAGTGCACTTGAACTCAACATGCAAGATACCCGCTGAATAATTTTCCAAATGTTAATGTCATTCTGGCCAATAGTCGACTTCTGTTATAGCATTTCAGTCTGGAATATGGAATATCTTTCAGTAATCTGTATGACTAAAAGGCTAAAAGTAATCTCGTGTAAGAAATGACTGTTCTACATTGAAGTAGAAATTTAAATAATTAACATGTTGGTTTTGGATTTATTTAGCTTCAAGAGTGCATTTTTGTTCGTGTGACCCTCAACACAGGCTTTGAGAAACCCGGGCCACTTACTGATACTTATCCTTAAATTAACCCACTCATATTCTGGTTTATTTCAAGAAAAACATTTTCGCTAGTAGAAATTCTAATTGGCTGGTAACTTTCAAATCTAGCAGCGATATTGGCAGGTTGTCAAAAAAGTTAATTTCAAGCCCTGCAGGGAGAGCAGGTGGTGACGTAGGAGTGAATGAGAAAAGGATCAAATATTGTTAATTTAAAATGAGTTATTCCTCTAAACCTGGCTTCAAATGCCCCAAATTTTTTGCGCTGGCGCCGTTCAGCCCTCAGCAAAATCTGGTAGCGACTAGCGAGGACATTTTTTTGTGGCCCTCTCTATCATCAAAGTTGCCCATCCATTTGTTACAACATGACAATATTTGTTCGGCCCCCGGCCCAAATCTGGGTTTCTCATGTGGCCCCCCATGAAAAATAGTTGCCCACCCCTGATCAAAGGGAATGTGTGTGTGGATAGTGGTGTCTCCTACCGCACTAGTTGTATAGGAATTTGTGTGTGAAAGTTATTTCAGGTTCTTTCATGGGTCTGGCTCGCCACCAGTCGACTGGAAGATCCGGATTCTTGTCCTATAAACCAAAAGCTGACCTATAGACAAGGCCACAGATTTCTAAGAATTACTATTTGGTTCAGTTCAATTATCAGAATAATAAACTAGCTTAGTATTGTAATACTACCTGTAGTTCACTTAAATGTCTCAGTTCTAATGTCAGTTGTACAACAGAATATCAATAGTCTCAGTTGTCTATTAGTTTTCTATTTCAGAGAATCATAGTTACATTAATAACCATTATAAACAAAAGCACATGCAATTACAATTGAAGGTAAAATTATATCATGAGCTACTGTAGCAAAATAAATGTACATAAAGTGCAAGTAACACCGATTAAATTCAATTGAATCCCCATATACATTTAGCTAATCATTTCTCTTTGCACCAGAGGCCTACAGGCACAATGGAGAAACTGCACAAAAAGTAGCCCCAGTTATCACTATAACCCTGCAGTGACTTAACACAATTTAACAGCATTAAACACGATATTCCTGCTAATACTCAACTGACAAAACAGTGTCAGTGAGTCAGTAACAAAGTCTCCCTCCAAAACAAAGTGCCAAAATCATTAGGAAAACCCCACATAAGTAAATACATTCATTGTTAGCTTTCTTGGCTAAGCGGAGATTAGCATTCTCCATACAAGTCAATACATTCATTGTTAGCTTCCTTGGCTAAGCGGAGATTAGCATTATCCATACAAGTCAATGCCTTCACCCTGTCTTGGCTAGCAGAGATTAGCATGAGCCTAGTTAGCTGCAAAGTTGCAGACTCACCGCAAGCAAGTGGTTTCAGTGTAATTCACTGGCCCCGATCAGCAACCTCTGCATCACCACTGGTTCTGTTTGATGTTACACAAGTTAGGGATCACTTATTGATTATTATTACTTATTGATGGATAGAAGTTTGCATTAACATGTGCTTGCTAAATATGCTATTGTTCTCTTACCAAGCAGACGAAGAAAAGTGACTGCCCTCACTGACAGACAGCAGCAGAAGGGAAGAACGAGATGAGACAGACGTAAACGGAGGCGGACCCGGAAGCACACTGATCGGTCATTGGTCGTTTAAGTCTGTCTAAGAGTTCACTGATTGGCCTAATGACAGGCCAGTCAAACCAAACGAAACAAATACAATTAACCCCTTGTTCACTGACCATGTCACAGTGGATATTATTGTTGTATTGTGTCAATCCATTTATTGTTTATGGCTTTCTGAATGTGAAAGGGATTCCTAGCCTAGTTAATCATTTCTCCAGGCTGATGTAGATGTATTAACTCTATACCTGGGTTACACACACACACACACACACACACACACACACACACACACACACACACACACACACACACACACACACACACACACACACACTGTGAATGATGGCTTCAGGGAATGGTTTGTAGAGGCTGGCATTTTTCATTAAGTGTGTTGCACGGTAGTTTAATTTACCATGGAACAAAAACACAAGCAAACACACACAAATGCAACACACAAATACACACAAATACACACGCAAGTTCTCACTCACAAAGGTGAGCAAATAAGGCCGTTTCACAAAAATGACAAATACATGTGCACACAAACAGCCAGCGGCTAATCTGCAGTCTTACAAGGGAAACTCATTTAGATTGAAGGTAGAGAATCATGTCCTGCTCATGTACATGAAAAGCCTATTTCAGCATTTACATTTCGGGGAACTAAATGGAGACAAACACAGGATTTGATAGCAGTACCTCCCTTGCTTTCCCAGCAAGCACGGACAGACCCGGACGAATCGAGAGAGCCCAATAGGGGGCAGCTCAAGTCATATCATGACGAGTCAGATCTGGCCCAGACACTATCACTATCCAACTAACTTCACCACTGAAATATCCACAATAATGAAATTGTTGCAATCAATGTCAAATAAATTGTGTATTTTTCAGTCTGGTCTTTTCTTATCCAAAATCTGACTTTCCAATCAGCACTTGTGGAAACAATCTGTGCTGATTAAGAAGCTGTTTGATTTCGTGGAGGTGGGAGGGGAGGAAAAAAGCCGACATTGTGAGGAGATCAATTGCGGGGGGGTCCTGCATTGTCTCACTGTCTTGCACATCTTGTTGCCAGATTGTTTTGGGCAAAAAATACACTGCGAGGTGTAAACTACATTTACGGGTTGGAAGTTGGAATGTAGCATTTTGTGCGGCGTTAATGCTGATCGTTTCAGGCTTCTGCTTACACAAATTGTTGTGATAGACGGTCGGTCACACTGTGATGTCCGATCCACAAAGACTTACCACCCTCTTTTTAAATAAAAAAACACATGTATGCCATAATAACGTTACATCCTATAAGGTACAGGCTATATTCGTGTCTTATCTAGCTGGTGCTGTGGTGTGCAGGAGCGCTGGGTAAACAACATTAATAGGCTGGAGACACGCTTGTAAAATTTGATGGAAACCTCATTCTTCGAGATTAAGGTTTGAATGAAATTACGTTTCATTTTTTAAACTGTCGCAACTCCACGGTTACATGTGACACACACTGTTGAAAGAATAATTGAAAAGGGAGCCATGTTTTGAAACGGTACATTAGTTCAACGTGCCACTGATTATTTCGTGTATTATACTGTATATACATTCATACTAAAGCACCTACAGCACCTTGACAGCATCAATGTCACTTTGTTGTAGAATTTCACACAAAAAACTACTGAAGCCTGTTTGAGAAAACAGCTCCCATACACATAAACACATACATACATACACACACATGCGCACGCACGCACACACACACACACACACACACACACACACACACACACACACACACACACACACACACACACACACATACACACACACACACACACATCCTGCTCTCCCAGGTGTAGGTGAGAGAGAAATTGTGTTGTCTGTTTTATGGCTTAATGTGAAAACTCATCAATCACTGTTTAGCTGTCTCCTGGGTGGGAGAGAAGGAGAGAGCACGAGCACGCGCGCGCGCGCGCGTGTGTGTGTGTGTGTGTGTGTGTGTGTGTGTGTGTGTGCGTGTGTGTGTGTGTGTGCAGAGAGAGAGAGAGAGAGAGAGAGAGAGGGAGAAATTCATCCGTGGCCCATCCCCGTTCAGAATCTTCATATTACCAAAAATAATATCATCCCTAACCTAGCGGCAGAAATATGACACTTTCAGGACCTGGGAGATGGTGTAATATGTGGGGACTTCAACATGCACATAGCCTGACAGCACCACAACACATGAAGACAAATGGATCATTGAACAACCTCGAACTCCCAATTTCAATCTGCCCCACAGAAACAATATGACACAGTGGAGCATGCCAATCAATCAGCAGGAACGGGAGGCACCTGCTGCGGCTCTGTCCAAGCATGGCTCTGGATATTATCAATGGGAGGCACCTGCTGCGGCTCTGTCCAAGCCTGGCTCTGGATATTATCAATGGGAGGCACCTGCTGCGGCTCTGTCCAAGCATGGCTCTGGATATTATCAATGGGAGGCACCTGCTGCGGCTCTGTCCAAGCATGGCTCTGGATATTATCAATGGGAGGCACCTGCTGCGGCTCTGTCCAAGCCTGGCTCTGGATATTATCAATGAGAGGCACCTGCTGCGGCTCTGTCCAAGCCTGGCTCTAGATATTATCAATGGGAGGCACCTGCTGCGGCTCTGTCCAAGCATGGCTCTGGATATTATCAATGAGAGGCACCTGCTGCGGCTCTGTCCAAGCCTGGCTCTGGATATTATCAATGAGAGGCACCTGCTGCGGCTCTGTCCAAGCATGGCTCTGGATATTATCAATTAGAGGCACCTGCTGCGGCTCTGTCAAAGCATGGCTCTGGATATTATCAATGGGAGGCACCTGCTGCGGCTCTGTCCAAGCCTGGCTCTGGATATTATCAATGGGAGGCACCTGCTGCGGCTCTGTCCAAGCCTGGCTCTGGATATTATCAATGAGAGGCACCTGCTGCGGCTCTGTCCAAGCATGACTCTGGATATTATCAATGAGAGGCACCTGCTGCGGCTCTGTCCAAGCATGGCTCTGGATATTATCAATGAGAGGCACCTGCTGCGGCTCTGTCCAAGCCTGGCTCTGGATATTATCAATGGGAGGCACCTGCTGCGGCTCTGTCCAAGCATGGCTCTGGATATTATCAATGGGAGGCACCTGCTGCGGCTCTGTCCAAGCATGGCTCTGGATATTATCAATGGGAGGCACCTGCTGCGGCTCTGTCCAAGCATGGCTCTGGATATTATCAATGGGAGGCACCTGCTGCGGCTCTGTCCAAGCCTGGCTCTGGATATTATCAATGGGAGGCACCTGCTGCGGCTCTGTCCAAGCATGGCTCTGGATATTATCAATGAGAGGCACCTGCTGCGGCTCTGTCCAAGCCTGGCTCTGGATATTATCAATGAGAGGCACCTGCTGCGGCTCTGTCCAATCATGGCTCTGGATATTATCAATGAGAGGCACCTGCTGCGGCTCTGTCAAAGCATGGCTCTGGATATTATCAATGGGAGGCACCTGCTGCGGCTCTGTCCAAGCCTGGCTCTGGATATTATCAATGGGAGGCACCTGCTGCGGCTCTGTCCAAGCCTGGCTCTGGATATTATCAATGAGAGGCACCTGCTGCGGCTCTGTCCAAGCATGACTCTGGATATTATCAATGAGAGGCACCTGCTGCGGCTCTGTCCAAGCATGGCTCTGGATATTATCAATGGGAGGCACCTGCTGCGGCTCTGTCCAAGCCTGGCTCTGGATATTATCAATGAGAGGCACCTGCTGCGGCTCTGTCCAAGCATGGCTCTGGATATTATCAATGGGAGGCACCTGCTGCGGCTCTGTCCAAGCATGGCTCTGGATATTATCAATGGGAGGCAGCTGCTGCGGCTCTGTCCAAGCCTGGCTCTGGATATTATCAATAATAATAATAATAATAATAATACCTTTATTTATATAGCGCTTTTCAAAACAAGTTACAAAGCACTTTACATACAGATTAAAAAAGGCAGAAGGCAGACAGTACATACAAATTGCATACAATTAAAGACACTAGGTAGACATTAAATATACCATGTAAACGTGTAATATTAAAAAACTAGGAGGAATAGAACAATAAAATCACAATAAGATCAATAAAAAGCAAGTCTAAAATAGTGAGTTTTTAGACGTGATTTAAAAGATGACAGTGTGGTTGCTTCTCTGATCTCCTCTGGAAGGTCATTCCATAACCGGGGAGCATGAACAGAGAAAGCCCGGTCACCTTTAGTTATGAGTCTGGATGGAGGAATGGCCAGGAGTGACCTCCCAGAGGATCTAAGGTTGCGGTTTGGCTCGTAGGGGTGCAGGAGGTCAACTAAATATTCTGGAGCCAGTCCTCTACAAGCCTTAAAAGTGATCATTAAAATTTTAAAATCAATTCTAAAACGAACTGGAAGCCAATGAAGTGATTTTAAGACCGGTGTGATATGTTCTCTCCTGTTGGACCTGGATATGAGTCTAGCTGCGGCATTTTGAATTAACTGAAGTTTATTGATGTTTTGTTGTGTGAGACAGGAGAAAAGTGAGTTGCAGTAGTCTAACCGGGATGAAATAAAAGCATGAATGACAGTTTCCAGATTTTTAGTGGATAAGAATGACCTTATTTTTGAAATTTTTCTTAATTGGAAAAAACATGATTTGACAACGGAGTTTATGTGCTGATCGAAATTGAGATGGTTGTCGAATATGATACCGAGATTTCTACAGGAGTTAGTAATGTTAGATGAGAAGGGGCCAAGATGGGAGGAGATGTGATTCTGCGATGAGTCTGGAGCTATGATGATGATCTCGGTTTTGCTTGTATTTAACTGTAGAAAATTTGATGCCATCCAGTTGTTGATCTCTGTAATGCACATATGGAGGTTATTTAGTTGATTTACATCATTAGTGTCAAAGGAGATATAAAGCTGTGTGTCATCGGCATAGAAATGGTAGCTGATATTATATTTTTTAATGATGTGACCTAGTGGAAGCATATAGACAGCGAATAATAAAGGCCCAAGGATGGATCCTTGAGGCACACCATATTTTAACATTGTTGGAGATGAATGAAAGTTGCCAATTTCCACACAGAATGACCTCGCAGACATCAATGGGAGGCACCTGCTGCGGCTCTGTCCAAGCATGGCTCTGGATATTATCAATGGGAGGCACCTGCTGCGGCTCTGTCCAAGCATGGCTCTGGATATTATCAATGGGAGGCACCTGCTGCGGCTCTGTCCAAGCATGGCTCTGGATATTATCAATGGGAGGCACCTGCTGCGGCTCTGTCCAAGCATGACTCTGGATATTATCAATGAGAGGCACCTGCTGCGGCTCTGTCCAAGCATGGCTCTGGATATTATCAATGGGAGGCACCTGCTGCGGCTCTGTCCAAGCATGGCTCTGGATATTATCAATGGGAGGCACCTGCTGCGGCTCTGTCCAAGCATGGCTCTGGATATTATCAATGGGAGGCACCTGCTGCGGCTCTGTCCAAGCATGGCTCTGGATATTATCAATGGGAGGCACCTGCTGCGGCTCTGTCCAAGCATGGCTCTGGATATTATCAATGGGAGGCACCTGCTGCGGCTCTGTCCAAGCCTGGCTCTGGATATTATCAATGGGAGGCACCTGCTGCGGCTCTGTCCAAGCATGGCTCTGGATATTATCAATGAGAGGCACCTGCTGCGGCTCTGTCCAAGCCTGGCTCTGGATATTATCAATGGGAGGCACCTGCTGCGGCTCTGTCCAAGCCTGGCTCTGGATATTATCAATGGGAGGCACCTGCTGCGGCTCTGTCCAAGCATGGCTCTGGATATTATCAATGGGAGGCAGCGAGGGGACTCCTCCAGGCCATCTCGGTGTCCCTGCTGTCCCACGCTGTGTGTGCTCGTACACGCTGTGTGTTTCTGACTTTAGGGAGATACAGCTGCTGCTCACCTCTTGGCAACAGCACTGTTGATGACATGATCACAGATATGAAGCCAGTCTCTCTCAGTGCATTCACAGCCAGGCCCCTGTCCCCTCCGGCTGACCACATACAGTCTGTTTCTTAGAAGGACTGACAACACTAGAAATGGACAGCCCAGTATGACTTAACTCACACAGATGGGTTAGCCCTCGTTCACACACCAGCTGCACGCCACACCACGCTGAAGCCACGCTGAAGCCACACTGCAGCAATAGTTTCAGCTTCTGTTCTATTATTTCAAGCGCGCTGCACCGAGCTGCCAGACATGAAGTCAATGCAAGTTGTGAGCGGGGGGAGGGCAGCGCCGAGCGAGGCGCTGAGGAAAAGAGGGTGCTTCTGGTGTGACCAGTTTATCACTCAGGCACACTCAGCTTCTGTTAAGCTTTGCTTCAGCGCTGCTTCTGACTAGCGCCTGGTGTGAACCGAGGGTTAGGGTTAGGGCCCAGTCAGCTGTATGACTTGCCTAACTCACACAGATGGCAAAGAGCCAGCATGATTAACAACAAGCTAATAGCAAGCCCAGAGATTCAGGGGCCACTTCACAAAGAATGGATTGCGGCTGCTAATAATAGCACCATGGATTGCGAATCATTTGCAACTGCAATTTGCTCCGTCTCAAGGACTGATTAAAAAAAGATCTTGTGCTAATTATATGGCAGCGCAAACATGCCCATAACACCTTTCTGCTGAGTGCAATTTGGCCCTCGTTTGCGTCTGATTGCAATTCTCAATGTGCCAAAGTGTAATGTTGCCTTTGAGCTCTCTCCCTCACCTTCTCCTTTCTCCCACTGACCAACTGAGCACCATCAAAAGTCCATGTAAAGTCAGTTCACGGATTGCATAGCTTTAGAACAGTGTTTCTCAAACACCCGGTCCGCGGGCGCCCCCTAGTGGTCCGCGAGTAGATTTATATTTTTTTTACTTTTTTTTTTACCTCCCACTATCCAATCAGAGAAATGTTTACATTTTCTGGGAAACTTAAGGTCAGATCACGATGCCTGTAAATGACTATGTATTTTTTCACCCCGAATCCAATGCCACCCCTGACTCTCTACGACTTACGGTTGTGGAGATACGTCCACTCTGCCTGCAGGGCTACAGGAGAGAGACAGAGTACAGCGAGCGGGTGGTTGGGAGTTCCAAGTTACTGACCAAACACTCTATTTCAGTAATTGCTGTCAGAATATAGAGCCATTTAACACTTATTTGAACACAAAAACATCACTGAATGCAACTTGAAGATGGCAAAAGATAGCCTATTTGACTTTGGCAACATTGTGCATTTATTGAACTTGAAAAAACTTTCTTTGAACTTTGAATATATTTGAACTGAACAGGAGAAATAAATGTAAAAAAAAAAAAAAAAGGTAAGTGGACTAACTAAAATAAATTACATACGGTATATATTTTTTATATCGGTTATCTTGTTTTCATAATTGTGGGAAGCCAAACATTTGATTAATTGTACTGCTATTTGTCATTTAATTAGCTTGTAATTTGTAATTTACAGTAGTAGGCCTATTGTTTTTGGGGATGTTTTGGGAGTTAGGTGGTCCCCGAGTTTTTTTCATTGGTTTAAACGGTCCTTGGTCTGAAAGGACCAAGGAGACAACAGTACAGTATGATGAGACACAGAGCTCCTGCATAATTATGTAATGTGACATTTTCTGTCTGTGGATAAACTGAAAGATTAATTGTGCAATATTGTGGATCTGCATGTATACAGTAAAGCAGGTCACCCCAAAAATGTAATGAACAGAGCTCATTATATTATGAAAAACGTCAAGTCTAGGTCAAGTCAAGGGCACTGCAAGGGCAGCAACAACAATTAAATTGAGCCTTTTCTAGTTTGAATTTGTTGACTTTGCTTTGGCAATATTTTGTATTTCATGCCAAAAAGCAATTAAATTAAATTGAGAGAGAGAGAGAGAGAGAGAGAGAGAGAGAGAGAGAGAGAGAGCAAAAGAGAGGGGTGGATGATGACACAGGGGGAGAGAGGAGGACAGAGTGGGTAGGAGGACACAGGGGGACACAGGGGGACAGATCTATACACATTATTTGGATGGCTGCTCTGATAAAGTTGCAACTGATGTTTATAATACTTTGGAAATGGTTAATAAATACTGTGTAAACATTATCATTCCATTGTTTGTTAACAGTAAAATAACTATTAAGTTGAATTAACTATTCATTTACCATGTATTAATGGTGATTATTATAAAGTGTTACCAGAGATTCTCTCCTAGAGAGGAGATGGGAGAAGGGAGAAGAGAGCAGAGGGTCACGGCTGTCAGAGAGGCAATAGGCGTAAAAAGCTATTGAAGCCACATAAGGTAAATGTATACAGTCCTACAATTCTGACCACAACCTACAGTATTTCTCAAATAGCCTGCCATGTCAAGCAGGCTAGCTAATGAACCCTGGCCACCCAGTTATTCCCTGGGAATCAGGCTAAACACTGAGCCATGCTTACCCTGCAGTATCAAGCCTCCATGATGAGTAAGAACGGGCTAGCTCTGTTCAGACATGTAGCGGAAAACAAGCTAATGTGGAAACCGGCCTAACGAGTCAAACCTAGCTAGCTCTATTTGGCCCTTTAGCTGCAAGCTTAAACGGAAGCTCTGGACAGCCCTGTCTGAACCTATAGGAACTAAATGAGTGAGGGAGGATACCTCGGAAACTCATAGTGGTAGAAACCAGATTTGTGGTTGCTGTAAACAAGTGTTATCAATTCAGAACCAGCAAAGATGCCACATCTCTGGGGTGTTGAGTGACCTGACCTGCAGGCTAGTTATCAGGCATAGAGCATTATCTTGTGTTATTTAGAATAGAAGAGCTGCCCAAAACTGCCTATTAAAATACAACAGCACTGATCAGACCCCAGGATCAAAGAGATTGAAAAATGCTACAGTTGGATCCAGTGGGAGTCACTGACTCAAGGCGTTGAATAATAGCAAGAAATTACTGTTCGTAATAACACTGTTAAAACAGGATGGCATGGCAAGACCAGAGCCCTGTACCACGAAGCTCGATTAGTGGTTTAGCGAGGTAACTTCAGGTTTAACCCTGGTTTGGCCGTGCTACAAAGCTAGTTAACTTCTTACCGACATATATTTCCATAGCAACTTATGCTTCACACTTAACCTGGTCCGCAGCAGGTTAAGTTGCAAGGATAAGATTAGACCTTAAATACACCGCCCACGAACCAATCGAATCAGCAGTTTGGAAAAATGGCCAACCCCTTTCTGGAGTTTCCCATCGAGGAAGGAGCACGAATTGTAATGTTGAATTAATCAAGGACTAAAGCCTTGCACTTGTTGCAGGCTACATTTTAATTAAGCCCTACTTACCACTTTGGAATATGTTTTTATATATTCATTTTTGTGCTCTCAAGTAGCCTAGATACGTTGTTTGACCCCGCTGATCGATTGCAGCTGAATAGTGAGTGGAGAAATATCACTAAACCGGCATAAAAAGGTTGCATAAACGTCTCCAAAGCGCATGGTGCCGTGTGCGCAACGGAGCTGAGACTGACGTTGGGTTGGAATTGAAATGGTCATAGCCTACATGCTAGAATAGCCTACTACATCTAAGCAATTTAATATGGGATCACCTGCACACAGGCGATCCCATATTAAGATGATTCATATCTAGGCTACTCCTGCATTTTGCAGCTGCAACTGTGTTGCTTTTGGCCTGTATGATGTGATTGAACTTCATATTTCCAGCATCATTATATGAAATATGGAGATATGCGACTCTGCTGACAATAGCCTATGTGACCACAAAATAGGCTATTTTTTATAAATGAAATCTATGCCCGCACGTACCGTGTCGATTCAGTTCAGAAGCATTTTTTAATTTTATTATCATTCTTTTTTTTATTGATTAGCCTATAGGAATTATTCAATCAGTGCGACTAAACACATCATGAGATCATTATTATTCATTGAGCCTAAATGGTCTATAGACAAGTTTCCTGGGCACTTCCGGTTTGCTTCCGGACTCGGGCCGCGATATGTCTGTCTCTTCTGGAATACAGAGAAGCGTAACGTACTAGCGTAGTAGCCATAGCGACCGCCGAAAAAATGCAAACTTGGGATCATTCTCCGAGTCTCCTGTCTAACGAAAGAGTGTCTATCCCACACCCGTTGACAGTGGACACATGGGAAGATAATATGTGTAAATGGCCGAACGTAACTACAGGCAGGATTATAGCGTATTTTGAGGAATCAATGGAGGTGGACGGTAACGCGATGAACTATCTCAAAAGCTCCGAAGCGTACCAATATCTCCACAGCAACAAAGTAGGTTGGGTATGTTGTAACGCTATGTATTTCATCAAATTACCCACAGTCAGGCTATCTCCCGTTGTGAATGAATATTACGGCTATTATTCCAGTGTTGTCATTAAGAGGCCATTTCGCAGCAAGAATATATAATTGGTCGGCACGTCGTTCTCGGTAAGGACGCTTTCGTTATTGAAACAGACAACATGCATGCATGCTCCTACTGTAGCCTATCTATCTGCATTTGCAGACATTCATGAACCCATATCTTCTGGACATATCTTCTGGACATTGCCTTGATGAAAAAACAACGCAGCTAAAAGTAATAAGTGATAGTGTCAGTGCAGACAGCGGACACAACTTGAATCTCCAGCAATAGGCTACGCACCTTAATCTCTCCCACTCCACACCTGGCACCTGCGTCAGCTCTCCTGCACTCGTTCTCGGCTCCCATGTGGCTTTATTTGTGGTAAGCATTTTGATTAATCTCCTCATCATACGAGCATCGGGCAACAAGCGCGAGCCATTGATTGATTGATTGATTGATTCGCCCGACGTAGGTAAAAAGGCTTTTAACCTCCGCTAAATTGACAGCCTACGTCGGGTCTCTTTCGCTTTTGACGGCGGCAGACACGCTTCTGTTTCTTTCCAATCGTCTTGCTGGCCTCGGCTGAAGTAGGTTACTTGTTGCATGATCTCAATTAAAAAAAGGACTGGCCTAGCAAGGGATGTCTGTTTTGACATTTCAGTTTCCTCCTGTGTGTTTCCTCACAGCGGGTCCAGCGCTGGCCGGCGGGACTGATGCTGCTTGTGCGGCTTTTAAACGGCGCTCTACACTAACGAAAGCGTCTGCTATTTTTTTCTTTTTCACCAACACTCAACATACAGGGGGCGGAAAAATATGATGTAATAAGTCTCTATTTAAGTCGTAGCTGGCAACATCACTTAGGCTGCTGTGGACGCAATGTGGACTTAACCGGAAGCCGGGGACATATAAGGCTGCTATGGCGCCGCCCTAGGCCAGCGCTGGGAAACTTGTCTATACATACGGATTTTGGACTGAGATAGATTACACATTGCTTCCACAAAAGACATGCCGGTTTTGAGTTTATTGAGAGGGTGAATTGAGCTGCTGTAGATAGCCTACGTGGAGGTAGAAACCGCTCTTCAAAGAAATTACTGGTGTGGATAAAAGTGGTCACTTAGACAGTCATTCGGGAACAGACTATCAGAATATCCAACGTGGATTTTTATTTGCGGTTTCATTCAATGAGGAAATAGGCGTGTCTGGCGCTGTTGGAGTTGGAGCAGTCAATATTGCATTGTGATTGGCAGTTGTTAAAAACCACGCCTCTTTTGCGGGCACGAGCTCCAGTGCACGGGCATTTTCATGTGCACGAGCTCTCAGCTTGATTAGAAAAACCTGGTTCGAGTTAACGAGTGGCAACCGAGGTTCTTAGTACAAGTTAACTACAATCGAGCTGATCTGGTTTAGACAAACCAAATCAAGGGACAGATCCTGGATCTTCTTATAGAACATTCGTGGTATAGGGCCCGGATCAATTTACTCTAGTGTAGCCAGAGTTTTAGGTTTGAACTTCTAACATCCATTCTTCCCAATCACATACTGTATCTCTGCAACTTCTCCTACGTAACCACATGACAGTACAACACTGACTACAAGACTGGCACACACACACACAAACAACAGCAACACCAACAGCAACAACAACAACAAAAGCCACTCACCCATGAATACAAAATACACACTGAACTAAACACCCGCTGTTACCAAGGCAACCCACCCACCAACAATGTTATGATGGTGTTTTTTTCTTGTATGTTTGTTTGTTTGTTTGTTTGTTTGTTTTACTTGTTTTATCCAAACAAGGCTGACTGAGTACCTCATGTATTGTCCTCTTTCACCGGTACACAATTTCACAGAAAGAAGGTTCTGATCACCAGCATACATATATGATACTACATTGTCCATGTTCTGCCAAAGTACCAGACGGTACAATGAGTGCATACATTTTTCAGCATGTCTCAACCCAGTGGGAATTGAATCCATCATCCTGACAGTGCTAGTGCCATGCTGAAGTCACTAAAGGACCAGATACCAGATGCCCAACCCCCTGCATGCACGTGCGCGCGTGTGTGCGTGCGTGTGTGTGTGTGTGTGCATGTGTGTGCTTGTGTCTCTTATCTCTTACTTTTGTAGTCCGCTCATATGAACTATAATGGGGACTGAGTGACCATGCATCTCTCATTCTTACACGCGCACACACGCACACGCACACACACACACACGCACGCGCACACACACACACACACACAGTTTTGCCATGTTAACAATGATGGGTTCTGTGGGACCATTTGTCACGGGATGATAGATGACAGTAATGACGGGGTGATGGAAAGAGATGAGAAAATAGAAGGATGTAAAGAGATTTAAAAAAACAGAGAGCACTCTGGGGATCTGCAGGCCAGCCATCAGGACTTCTAACAGCTCTAACAAGCAGGTCCTTTACTCACATAGGGAGGAGAGAGAGAGAGAGAGAGAGAGAGAGAGAGAGAGAGAGAGGTAGAGGGGTAGAGAGAGAGGGAGAGAGAGGCAGATTGAGAGACAGAGAAGCGGGAGAGGAGGCACATGAGAGGCTGAGAAGACTGAGGACCAAAAAAGGACAGGGAGGGGACATGATGCATAGGAAGGGAAGAGAGACACCTTTGCCCCCAGTGCATCATGGGAATACCAGGGAGCAGTTTAGCACTGTGTGTGTGTGTGTGTGTGTGTGTGTGTGTGTGTGTGTGTGTGTGTGTGTGTGTGTGTGTGTGTGTGTGTGTGTGTGTGGTGTGTGTGTGTGGGTGTGTGTGTGCGTGCGTGCGTGCGTGTGTGCGTGCATGCGGGATTAATCAGAATTCAACCTCCGACTCAATCTAGTCCCCAGGAAGACAAAAAATCAGATGTGAGAGCGAGCGAGAGAGAGAGACGTTAATGTCACCTCTACTTTATTAATTAGAAGCTCATCAGGCTTAATTGACTGCTGCAACTCCCATTATACTCGCATTTGATCATTGCTAGTTATGTCAAGCAATACAACAAACAGCTAATTACAAATGGGTTACATAAGCATCAAGACAAGAGATGTTCAGGCAGATATTCAGTTACTCACTCTCTTATATATCAATGGCTTAGGGTTACTTAGTTCTGATTGGCTGGAAGGTTGTATATTAATTAACAAATAAGCGCACAGCTCTTATGTACAGACGTAGTTCTCTTATCACTGTTTATCATCACTGAATTAATTCAGTAAGCTGACGCTGCCAGCTGGTTTGTTTTCACATAACCATCTGGGAACGAGTCGCTTGCGAAACTGTTTCAAAGGGCGGGCACTTTCAGAACATACCTGACAGGTGATTGGATGAATAATTATAGGAAGCTAATTGGCGCAAACCACTGTGGGCGCTGTGGTTGTGTTCCCCCCCATATCTTCAGTGCCTACTGCCCAGGTGGGGTATCTCGTCGTAAGGGCCTTTCTCTCTGTGTGGAGTTTGCATGTTCTTCCCGTGCTCCCCCAGGGGGTTCCTCCGTATATAACCCCCCCCCACTAAAAACATGCAGAAGATCAGATCGTCATCGTCATCCGACCAGTGACGACAACATCCGAAGTTGGTCCCCGGGCGCTGTACGAGAAAGCGACCACTGCTCCTGGCCTGCCCCTCGGAGGAAAGGACATGCCTGGATGGGTTAAATGCAGAGGACACTTTTCACCGGCCACCGTCAGCATGAGTGTATTGTGGCCGCATGCATGTGTTGTGGTGTTCGTGTGACAATAAAAGACGGGGCTTGTCCCGTTACGAGAGAGTTTTTGGTTCCGGTTCAAACCAATAGATTGGAGCGTGGCAAGATGGATTTGTCATGTGATCGTGATCTCATGATCTCGGCAAATTCAGCTGCCTCACAAGGTTATTGATTCACAGTCAACGTGTGAATGAATGAATGAATGAATTCTTCACAGTGTTAAAATGTAACTGTGCCATCAGTTGTATGCATTTGTCATCAAATACTGTGAATTGACACTGCTGTAGCCTACAGCTGACCTTCATGTAATCATAGGTGTACAGCATTTCCAGGTTTGACAGTCATGCAACGCTGTAGCTGAATCTATTAATTTAACATAATAATATTTATATAAGTGTAACGATACGTTTTAACAACGATACCATGTATCACGAAACGTGGTTCCGATATGATACAAGTATTGGCTCATTTAGAGTCATACGATACGATACATAGAAATATAAATCCATAAATTGAGTTATCAATTAATTGTTATAGCCCTAATATTTTGTTGATGCTAGCTAGACCAAGTTGCCACCAGTCAATTATCAGGCAGTTGTCAATAAAGTTACTCATTATAGAGGTCTTTTGTGCTGAAGGTGAGCAATGTACAGAGCCTAATCTTACCCTAGAGAAGATGAATGCTTTGGCACGCTTTGACAAAGAGTGATGGTATAAGTGGGGAAAAACACTACAAAGTATACAGTTATCAAAAATGTAATACAACCAAATAATAAAGTAAAATTAAATTAAATAATAATATGAAAAAGTGCAGTAAGATAAAGTGTGTTTCAAACAACAAGTCACCTGTGCTCAGGTGCGCAGACCAAAAACAGAAGACTAGACAACATAGCATATTCCCGTATGGTACGCTGTATGGTACGCTGTATAGACAGTTTACAATTGATTTGACAACATACTGTAAACATTCTAAATTAGCCCTATAGCTTACTTCCTGTTGCAGTGTTTGCTAATACAATAACTGAGAGGAAATAAACTTTGAGTGCAAACTGTTCCCTAGCAGGATCATTCTGGTGAAAGGTGTATAGCATGATGCACATAAACAGATGAATTATGTTAATCAAATTGCTAACAGCTGCCTAAACGTGATTTGACGTGTCACTAGCATAATTGCACAGCCACCAAACAGAGCCAGGGAGCAGAAAAACCACCGCACTGCAATTAGAGGCACATTAGTGCTGCTTTTTAGGGGCCACTCTGGTGTAAACATTGTTTTTAAAGGATAATTTGAGTTATTTTCAGCCTGCCTTTCCTCCACCTGCCTACAGTTGATTTCCCCATTAACTGACCCGTGTTGCGGCCTGTTATTTTAGCAAGTAGAAAGTTCAAGGACTCTGATGCCATGTTCGTGTCATGACAGATTTCCCATCGACGTGAATGTGTGCTGACTGGGAAAACCCATTCACATCAACCTCGTAGTGAAAATTACAAATTAGATTTTGTTTTTGCAGGCTCCGATATCTCCACTCGGCATCACAAACCTGTTTCAACACAAGTGGGAAACATAGCAGGGAATCCACTGATGTTGGCAATCCAAGAAGATAAAAATTAAATTAAAAATATTTGACACCAAGCTAGCTCGGCCGTAATACCCAGTTCTGCATATTCCCAGATGTTGCCTCCCATAGGTACAATGAACAGAGACACGTGATGAGTATTGGGTTCTCCCATATAACGTATGTTAAACTCTCAACTTCATCTTTCTTTAACAGACAGATCCATTTAATGTGCTTGTTTGCTTTGTATCAAACTCAACAATTGCTGTGCGAGTTTCCAAATTTGTTCTCTTTGCAAGGTATTATGAGTTAGTTTTGTTGTATGATGGCTAACTGATGTCTGGACTGTGCTTCATAACTTCGAATTATTTGAACATTTAATATCTATGGTATACCCAAATCATACATACTGTATCAAAACGGAATTCCCACCATACAAATAAATAAAACATGAGTACAAAAACAAATTCAGATTGTGTTCAGTCTGACGGTGCTTTTTAGGCCTAATTTGGTACTGTAACAGTTTATCTGAATGTGATTTCAGCTCTCTGGCTCCCTAGTTGACCAGCTGCCTTTATCTCTTCCATGGAAAATGCGTGTTGGCTTGCTAGTTAATTTGAGCAATTTTTAATTACTTTAATTAATTTGTCATTAATTTTAGCCTGCTCCACGTACCAAAATAAAAGAATGTGCAGAACAGATAAAGATCCAAGATTTTTACTTTCCAACTGTGGATGCATTGGATGATGCAATGAGAACAAATTAGAGGGTCCAAGATTTATTGCAAGCTCTACAGTAAGGCTGTCCCTGAGTACCATATTGGGCTTCGAAGTTTCAGTGACAAGTATTTGAATATATTCGAAGCTTTGACAGGGCGGGGTTTCATGAAGGCGAGGACAAAATCTGAATTCAAGGTTTTTCTTTTTTATTGAAACTATAACGGCTACATTGAATTATTCATTGCCTTTTTCCTTGTGAAATAAAATAAAAAATTGATAAAAAAAAAATATATATATATATAACGGCTACAAAATGTGCAATAATTACATAAAAAATAGAAAACAGCCATAGCCATCAAAACAAATTTGCTCATACTGGATGTATGCATGCTGGCTGCATGGTCAAACTATCACTAATGCACTTGTCTGAGAGAATAAGTAATAATATTTCATGTTGATGGATAATGAATTACTATTTAAAAATAAATTTGAGTATTGATTTGGGACATCGATTACCATTGGAATAGATTGGAGCTTCGAAGCATTCGGGCCAGCCCTATAGCAAGAACGCTGCCTCAGCTGTAGTCTCTACAGTACAGATGCAGCTGAAACAGCTGGGAATATACTGTAAACACCCATTGATCATAAACGTCAAGCACACAGTCCATCACAGTTATGTGAAGATGCATTATCTGTTAATGTGTTTTGAGAAGTTTCCAGTCGAAGGAAACTTGGGATTGCCACAAGCACACAAGTACTGTATCAACATGTCACTGTTGGATTTGATCAATTGTTTCAAAAAGTCAACTTTAAACACACACACACACACACACACATGCGCGCACGCAAACACGCAAACACACACACACACACACACGCGCAACTCCTCTCTCAGGTCTGTGCTTTTGATTTGGTGAGGAGTCACTCATCTCATCTATCTCAGACAACGTGCCAAAGCACTCACAAGTGCATCACACAGCGTTGTGAATATTCATGACAACATTACATTTTAATCCACATCCCCTATTTTCCCTATTTCTTCAGAAAAGGAAAGAGTCTTGTATTTATTGAAGATGCACTTTAAACATTCACAGACTCTGCCTGAAAAGCATGTGAACCTTTAGAATAGTAGCTGGTGTAAACTCTTTCAGCAATTGCTTATATAACTCGACCAAAAACTCCCTCTGCTGATCAGACCTATCCAACCGTTAAAATGTATTTTGGTCCATTCCTATTCATAACACAGCTTCAGTTCGTTGTTTATTTATTTATTTAACTATTGTACACTGATCATCTTTGATGTAAATTTACACTGAAAACTGAACAGCATTCTGCTGTATTAATGTCATACAGGCGTCATGTTGTAAACTGCAATGCAATCTGGGAGATTTCTTTTTCAATAGAGCACTTTAATTGAATCATATTATTTACATGACTTACAAAACAAAAATAGTTGAGAGCGCTTGCGTGAATGGCTCACTTCATGTCCGGCCACAGCATTTCAATAGGGGAGTCAGCACTCTGACATTTTCACATCTTCAAGCCATTCTGTTGTGTATTTACATTTACAGTTCACTGTCATGCCAGATCTAGTGTAGGCTATATAAAAAGGAAGAAAACAACCTTCCAGACAAATTGATGAGCATGTGTTGCAGTTTTTACACGGTGAAGCCGCTTCTATCCGTCCGTCCGTTTGTAGTAGCATGAGATGTTTGTAACATGACACTTGGGGGCGGGGCTAGGGAAGAAGGGGCCGGCCCGTAGCGAGGGATAGGAAGGTTGTAGACGTAGAGAGTCGGGATTCTAGGTTTGGGGATCTGGATGGTGCGAGGGGGCGGGGCTAGGGAAACAAGGTGTCCATTTATAGCATGAGAGGATAGGCCAATCAGTAGTAGCCTACGCATATGGAGAGGGAGGTGGGGGAGAAGGGGCCGCCCTGTGCAACCTGCACGACTTACTTCAACACCTGGGTGTGATTGTTTTTGTAATGCCAGGTACCAAAGTGAATCTATACATTTAAGAGGAGACTATACACATACAGTGAAGGAAATTGTCCATATCATTCTACTAGTCTGGCTGGTTTTCACAGGTGCTGCTTCACCTCTCCCTCCACTCTGCCAGACACCCTAGCTTAGCACGGCTGACATTTTGCTTCACTGAGATTAAAGCTACCACTGCAGACATTTCTTCTCTCCGCCAAAAAAGTGTTCCATATTGCGCCAAATAATCGATATCAGGGCAGCTCCATTTGCTGATCCAAGTATGAGTATTCAGGAGCTGCTGGATCAGCAAAGATTCCAATAGCCTACTAACAGATACTATCAGTATCAACCGTATAAGACATTTCGGCTAAAACGCCTTGTTTTGATGTATCACCTCTTCACAGGGTGCTATGTTGGATCTCTGCTCTATAGGCTACAGCTGATTCATCTGTCATGTGAAAATGTGACTTTACTGTTTGTGTCAACACAGCATGGCACCGTGCCCCCAAAGGGACGGGATGGGCTGCGGGTGAGGGCTGTGCCAGAGACGTGTGTTGGAGGAGGTACGATTTACTGATGTCGTTGCAATTTTTACTGGTCACTGATAGAGGTCGATCAGAGGTCACAGATTACTGAATGCCCCTTTGGGATGTACAGAGTTGATGTGACTGCATGGATGACTGGATATGAAGAAACATCTCTGAACACGAGAGGCTACGGTTAGAGAGTGCATAGTCTTTGCGTGTACAGTATGGCCGTGGCAACACAGTAAACAGCAACAGACACATTTGCCTGGAATGAGGAAAGAAAGGATCTGAGGAAATGGGCTTTTTATATTCATACGTTTCCCTGCGACTCGTGGGCGACATGTTTGTTTCTTTCCCCTGGTGACGTGAATTCCACTTTGCTGTCTGGATCGTTGTGTTGTGCTCCGTGCCAGGCTGAGCTGCCCTAATACATGTTGTTGGTTTACTTCTTCTTTGTGTTTTAGAAGTCTGGGGTTGAAAGGCTCAGAGGCAGCGTCTGACACACACACACACACACACACACACACACACACACACACACACACACACACACACACACACACACACAGACACACACACAGAAGCAGCATCTGAAAACTGGAAGTCATGCTTTCTAATCCCACAGCATTTGCATACGCGGGAGAGGGTACAAAGACACACACACACACACACACACACACACAGACACACACACACAGACACAGACACACACACACACACACACACACACAGAGACACACACACACGCACACGCACGCACACACACACACACACACACACACACACACACACACACACACAACCACACACACAGAGCTACCATGCATACACAAAGGCATACCTCAAAGACATACGAGAGGAGAAATGTAGGAACACAATTGAAAAAGCGCACACGCTCCCAAGCACACAGAATTAGAGTACAGACAGAGGAGGCACTTTGGGCATTTGGGTTTAACACTATCTGGTGCAGCCAACAAGAGATTATTCATGAATCAAAACACATTCACTGAATATTAATCTCACATCTAGGAAGAGAGGGGGTTGCGGGAGGGAAAGAGGGGGGGGGAGTCAATGGGCGCAAGAGCTGGAGAGTTAGCTAGTGAAGCGGAGTGGAGAAATGGAAGGAGGAGGAGAAGAGAGGGAGGGAGGATGGGTGGGTAGTGATGGGAGGGAGAGAGGGTGCAGAGAGGAGAGAGAGAGAGAGAGGGCACAGGGAAAATGAATGGGAAATCAAGAGTGAGAATGAAATACAGGGAGAGAGGAAGAGAAATATTGGCTTTCAGTCATACACGCACGCATGTGCATGTGCATGTGCATGCACAGACTCACGTGCACACGCACAGACTCACGTGCACACGCACAGACTCACGCAGACACGCACAGACTCACGTGCACACGCACAGACTCGCGCGCACGCGCACAGACTCACGTGCACACGCACAGACTCACGCGCACACGCACAGACTCACGTGCACACGCGAGTGTGCACGGACTCACGTGCACACGCACAGACTCACGTGCACACGCACAGACTCACGTGCACACGCACAGACTCACGTGCACACGCACAGACTCATGCGCACGCACACAGAGGCCTTATTGTGTTTTAATGCAGTTTAATGGGGCCCATTCTCCAGGCTTGGGGGAGAGTGACCAATTCATTACTATGCTGTACACACCATCTCTCAGAGCTGAGGCGAGGAATCGAGAGAGAGAGCGCAAGAGAGAGAGAGAGCGTGCGAGATAGAGTGAGAGACAGAATGAAAGCGGGAGAGAGAGAGAGAGAGAGGGCCATCAGTGCGGCAGTTCTCCCCCCCCCCCCCCACCTTCACCACTTACATTTTCACTCTCTCTCTCTCTCTCTCTCTCTCTCTCTCTCTCTCTCTCTCTCTCTCTCTCTCTCTCTCTCTCTCTCTCTCCATGTCTTCCTCTCTGCCTCTGTCCCTTTCTGCCTCTAGCTCTCATCTCATGTGGCCTCTATCACTTGCTTGGTCAAGGCTCTTCGCTTGCCTGCTTAAATATGAACGACACTGCTGTTGCGTCTATTTGCCCTACTACTAATGATGATGTCATACAGTTCTAGATGGCTCGGCCTGGTGGCCAACTCACTATACAGTGATGTCATAGAGGCCCCGCCCACACTGCGTGATTGGCGGGTGAGGTGTGGGAAGAGGCTCCGCCCACACCGTTTGATTGGCAGGTGAAAGAGGAAGGCACACTCACCAAGACATTATCTCATTTATCAACTCAGACATCATTCTTGTCTCAACAGTACTGTAGCTTGAGACTTGTTGATATTCAGTGGCGAGCTATATCCACGGCGACAGGAATGATGTGACTCGTTGATATTCAGCGGCAAACTACCCAAGGTGACAGGAATGACGTGCAAACTGAGTTTCAGGGTGGATTTTCTGTTTGAGGAAGCCGCCCTGGGAACGACTTTGCCCGCTCGACTGTAGGAAACAATGGTGTTTGCCAGAAGAGATTAGCTTACAGGAGGCCATCAGGCATGAGAATATCCATTAAAATGGTCATATTTGGGGGCGCTAGAGAGCCACGAACCAAGATGGCAGCTTAACTTGGAAGCTCTGCACAGCTTCGCGCTAAATTGCTTTAAAACCCAAAACTAACACGACCAAGTGACCTGGAATGGCAAAAAAAACAGATAAAACGACCAACGACTACGATATATTCACCCGAAATCGAGCCTCACAGGCATTAAAACACGACAAGACTCCATCAACAGAGCCAGGCGAGGAAGCTAACATGGTGGACTTAGCAGCAGTGCTAACGGAGCTAAAGTCACTTAGCTCAGAGTTTCACGGCTTTGGACACAAACTGGATAATATCGATAAACGTATGGGTGAGATGGCCGGCTTTATTGCCGTTTTGGAAACCAGCATGTTAGAGGTGAAACGTGAGGTCGCTGACAATACCAAACGGGTGGGAGAGGCTGAAACTCGGATAATGATAGCGGAAGAGCACTTGGATAAGGCCCAGGCGGAACTTTCCAGCGCTGTGAAACGCATCGCCTATTTGGAAACCAAAGCCGAAGACTTGGAGAACCGGGGTCGAAGGAAGAATCTGCGGCTATTTGGTCTCCGAGAGGGAGCTGAGGGGAATCGACCACTGCTGGAGTATGTACAGAATATGCTACCACGCTGGCTGGAACGGGGCGCTGCCGATGAGCCATTCATCCTAGAGAGAGTTCACCGAACCCTAGCTCCGCCGAAACCGAACCAGCACAGAGCGGTTCTCATTCGATTCCTGAAGTTTCAAGACCGGGAGCTTGTTTTCCGCTCCACTAAACAGCGTGACATCACACATGAGGGAAACAAGCTCTCCTTTGCCCAGGACCTCTCGGCTGAGACTATGCGACAACGACGTGAGTTTGACACGGCCAGAAGAGTGTTTATCGAAAAAGGCACTTTCCGCGGATTTCAGATCAATCCATGCAAGATGAGGGTTCTCCACAACGGGAAGCTACGCGTGTTTTCTACACCAAGGGAGGCGGAGGATTTCCACCGTGGAGCCAGGTCACTACCATCAGAGAGAGGGGGAGGCGGGCCATCGGCGGAGAGAGGAGGGGGCGAGCCACCACCACTAGGGGGAAGATGAGCTTCGTCAAATGAATGCCAACTGATGTTTGCTGCAGGTTGTATACGTCCACTTTGATGAGTCCAACGAGACATATTATTTTTCTACTTTTATATATACATTGATCTTCCTCTCTCGATCTCCATTGACTTTATTTTTCATTAGAACTGCCATAATAACAGCCTACTATATTCTTGAAGAGACAGGCTAATGGAGAGAGATTGACAACAGCTTATGCTGCAATTTTATTTTATTTTATTTTTTATTTTTATTTTCCCATCTCAAGCTAACTACACGGACTGTCTACATGGGCCTGAAGGAACACTATAAAAATATAGAATATTTTATTTTTGAAAGAAAATGGTATAATAGCTTGAAATTGTTGTTATCACGATTATATTATGTATGTATATGTATATATATATATATAAATACATGTTTATTTTTTTTTATTATTATTATTTTTCTATTATTACTGAAATGGGACTGCGTGTTCTTGAATGAACATTTATAAGGGGCGATACATTCCTGTAGCTTAAAAAAAAAAAAAAAAAAAAAAAAATCTCCCTTTCTCTTTTTCTTTTCTTATATTTACGGGTTGAACATAGGCTTTAAATATAGTAAGTGCGTGGTTGACAGGGTCAACACCATTGGTTGCCTGTTGAGTCGGGCTCGAACAGTTTTGCTGCTCCCCTTTAGAGTGGATCAGCACAAGCCCCTTTTTTTTCTTGAGTAAGGGTGGGGGGGAGGGGATTTAAGTGTTCTATGTGTATATGTGTAACTATGTGTATTTTTATTTTTGTTTATGTACGTCATGCACTCAATGTAGTAGTAACAACTTTTACTATTTTTTTCTGCAGAATTGATAGGTACTATAGTATATGGAACAACCAAACATCCAAAATATAAAGGTCACAAGTTGGAATGTTAGGGGACTAGGGAAATTAACCAAATTGAAACAGGTCATGAACAGAATTAAACAGCTTAAGTCAAAGGTAGTTTTTCTTCAAGAAACCCATTTGACAATCTCGGATATTAGACGGGTACAAAATAGATGGTCTGGTCAGGTGATATATGCATCATATAATAGCTATGCTAGAGGTGTACTTATCCTTATTCATAGAACAATACCATTTCAAACTATTAAAACAATTCAAGACCCCGCTGGAAGGTATGTTATCACCCAAGGTATCATTCTCTCTCTCACACTTAATTTAGTCAGTGTATACGGCCCGAATGAAGACAACCCTAAATTTTTTGAGGATCTTTTCCTTACTTTATCCACTTTACGAGGCTCTTATATTATAGGAGGAGACTTTAACTGCACTCTAAATCCAACCATGGATCGTTCTACAGGCTGTGACACGTATAAGGTAAAAACTAGGAATTCACTAAAACAATACATTGTGGATATAAATTTGGTTGAAGTGTGGAGAGAACAGAACCCTAACAAAATAGAGTACTCTTGTTACTCAGGTTTAGGTAAATCCCGCTCTCGTATCGATTATTTTCTTGTATCTAGGGAACTCCTGTCCAAGATCAAAGGTTGCTGGTATAATAGCATAGTAATAAGCGACCACGCTGCCATCTCATTAAATATTTATATAGAAAAATTTATTCACAGTCCCCCTACATGGCGATTTCAAGTCAGATGGCTGCAAAACACAGAGTTTGTTACATTTATGAAAACTAAAATAGACATCTATTTTGAATTGAATACTGATCAAACTAGTGCCAGTATAAGATGGGAAGCATTCAAAGCATATATTAGAGGAGAAATAATCAGTTACACGAGCTCCAAGGCCAAACAACAAAAAATAGAGATGGAAAATTTGGAAAAAGAAATCAAATTGCTTGAGGTAGATACAAACAGAAGAGATGACCTAACAAAAGAAAGGGACCTACTTCTTCTGAGAGCCAGATATAATAAGTTATCTGCAGATAAAGCTGCAAAAAGTTTAATGTGGCTGAAACAATCTTTTTACGATCAAGGAGAGAAAGCTGGGAAACTTCTGGCATGGAGAATTAAAAAAATGCAATCTGATAGAGCAATTAATGGTATAATGACTTCTTCTGGAAGTCTAACAGTAGACCCATTGGAAATTAATAGTCGTTTTAGAGAATTTTATGAACATTTATATAGCTCAGAATGCTCCCAAACTTCAGCAGAACGTGATGCATTTCTTGATCGGTTTCAATTCCAAATGTTGACAGAAGATGCAAAAAATGAGTTGGATGGTGGTTTAACAATCGAAGAAATATCACAGTCTATTCAAAATACTAACAGTGGTAAGGCGCCCGGGCCTGACGGCCTACCAATTGAATTTTATAAGGCATTTAAAGAAAAATTACTAGTCCCACTCTTAAATATGTACAATGAATCCTATAAAAACGGAACTCTTCCACCTTCTTTAAGACAGGCAATGATAACACTGTTGCTGAAACCAGGCAAACCGCCTACGGAGTGTTCATCATTTAGGCCAATAAGCCTGCTTGGATCAGACACAAAAATACTCTGTAAAGCCCTAGCTAGGAGGTTAGATCGTTATATTCCACATCTGATTCATGATGATCAAAATGGTTTTGTGCAAAAACGCCAAGGATTCCATAATATTAGAAGAGTTCTTAACATTATTCATGAAAAAGCTGATGCTAAGGATACAGCTGTACTATCACTGGATGCTCGCCAGGCTTTTGATCGTATAGAATGGCCATATTTATTTAATGTCTTACCTAGATTCGGATTTGGAAACAACTTCCTTAAATGGATTCAGATCTTATATACAAATCCAATAGCCAACATCCTCACAAATAATATAGTTTCTGAACCAGTTGTTTTGGAGCGGTCTACCCGCCAGGGATGTCCTTTTTCACCAATACTGTTCATTTTAGCAATAGAACCCTTGGCTATGGCTATAAGAGCGCAGACAAGCCTGTCGGGCATCCGGTTGGGTGAACGAGAACACAGAATATCTTTATATGCTGATGATGTGATTCTTTTCTTGACAAAGTTATCTACCAGTGTCCCAACCTTGATGCAACAAATTGAATTATTTGGGCGCTTCTCTGGTTATGAAATTAACAACTCAAAATCATCGATACTATTTTTGAATAAAGAAGAAAGATTGAACCCAGTCATACAAACTTAATTTATTAATGCAAAGGAAGGATTTACCTATCTTGGTGTCAGAATTACCCCTGAAATTAAAACAATTGTCCCAACAAATTATGACCCACTGATGAACAAAGTGAAAGAAACATTGGATAAATGGATGACAATGCCCATATCAATGATTGGCCGTATTAACATGATTAAGATGAATATATTACCCAAATTTTTATATTTATTTCAGTCACTCCCTCTCCCACTTCCAAAATCTTTTTTTACCGAGCTTAATAGTATCCTTAGTAAATTCATTTGGAATAACAAGAAATCGAGATTAAGACTTGGACTACTGTACCTGCCTTATGAAAGGGGTGGACTCCGACTTCCGAATTTTAAGTTGTATTACTGGTCGGCTCAGTTACGTTCTGCAATGTTT
>NC_139631.1:12820541-12828041 GCF_964638095.1 Poromitra crassiceps | reverse complement strand
TGTTTATAGTCATGATGTCGGGGGACTCAATATAGATAAATTGATTTATTCTATTATGCAAACCCAATGAGTCCTCTATAAGTTTGTAGCTCTTTTTGCAACTGCTGCGCCTGTTGCTTAATGCACTTTTTATACTCTTTTTTAAAGTTTTGTTGTGATGCTTTTAAATGTCCATTTTATTCTCTTCTTTTATTCTTTTATTTTCCTGTCATCCTTTTTATGTGAAGCACTTTGAATTGCCTCTGTGTATGAAATAGGGCTGCACGATATTGGAAAAAACTGACATTGCGATATTCCCTGCCCCTGCGATATATATTGCGATATGAAAAAATACAGATTTTCACCAGATTACCAGAATAGCTCTATTTTAAAGAAAAGAATACTTCTAGAATGATTGGGATGATTTTGTAGAGGAGTCCATCTGATTTTGGAGGGGAAATTAGGTATTTTAATGTTTCTCAACCACTGGGCTGTCGCCTATACTGTAGGCCTCAGAGCGTCATCTATCAGGGTGCATACACATTTTGACCAATGGATTTCCATGACTTAGGCTACATACATGAAAAAGTGAGTAAGTTATGACATTCTACTTTAAAATGTCACTAGCCTACACTTCACTTAGTGTAATGCAGCCTTTAAAACCAGGGAAAGACAACATGTATGCTGTATCACCATATTACCATATCCAACATCTAAGACCATATAGTCTCATATCACAATATTGATATACAATTGATATATTGCCCACCCCTAATATTGAGTGCCAGAATCTACCTCCCAATGATGCTATTTGCAGAAAAACATTAGATTTCATTGATTATAATCACTGCTTTCAACTTCTTTCGTTCTTCTAACGTTTCAATAAATCAACAATGAAACACCCCTGCCACTTTACACACTTGGTCTGACCCCCCGGAAACCCCCTCCAGAAACGACCAAGTGGTACACTCCGCATCTGCGGAGTTCCGGTTTTTGAGCGCAAGGCTGGCAGTACAGAGAGACGAGGATTCACATGCAGCCGACCGGTGACAAACAATTCATTCGTGAAAAGTAATAAATATACATTTAATTGCCCAGATATGTCTCTTCTCTTTTTATTTTCACTGACATGTTTTGTGTAAATAAGTCGCTATGTATGATTAACTCTACCGTAACGTTACTGCTATCATGTGATGCAACATCAGAGACTTGAAGGGGAGAGACAGCCACAGTGATAACACGGACAACTTCTCAGTAATCAGCCTTCGTGTCATAAGTTGCGGTCTTGCTTTTTGGTGTTTCAAGAGTAAATATCTCCACTCCACGGACATGTTGAGTTACAGCAGCCAGCCTGCTGTATGCGAGTGCGCTGCAAACTGTGGACAAGTCCGCCTCCGCAACCACATCGTTTACAGACAGGCTACTGTCAGCAACGCAACATAAGCAAAAGATAATTCAATTTAGGTCTCTGTGCATGTTTGTTGTGTTGAAGCTAAGCACTAAATGAGTGAGTACAGTAGCGGGGCGTCTCTCTCCTTTGAGAGAGACTGCATTTCACTCAGTAGGCTACCCCTAAAGTGAGAGTTTATCAAGCAACATGACGAGTTAATTTGCTTTTGACATCGCACGTCCTGCGATGTGACTATCGCGCATGCGCACATCGCAATGTCGATGTGTAAACGATATATCGTGCAGCCCTAGTATGAAATGTGCTATACAAATAAACTTGACTTGACTTGACTAGACATGGCATACAGACTAGATGGGAGATTGCTTTTAAGAGGGACTAAGGTTTTGTCAAATTCTCCCTGAGGAAAGTGGTGATTAAACTGCATGGTTTGATGGATGTAGGTATGTACACACACGCACGCACGCTGCGCACACACGTACGCACGCACGCGCACACACACACACACACACACACACACACACACACACACACACACACACACACACACACACACACACACACACACACACACACAGGTATACAGAGATGGTAAAAAGCCATTAGCGTTCAATAGACAACGCATCAGAATGCTCTAACCACTGTGGTCCCTTGATACCACGTGTCAAACACATCTCCTTACCTCTTTCTTTACTCCTCTATCCTCCACTCCTCCTCTCTGCTTCTTTACTCCTCTATCCTCCACTCCTCCTCTCTGCTTCTTTACTCCTCTATCCTCCACTCCTCTCTGCTTCTTTACTCCTCTATCCTCCACTCCTCCTCTCTGCTTCTTTACTCCTCTATCCTCCACTCCTCCTCTCTGCTTCTTTACTCCTCTATCCTCCACTCATCTCTGCTTCTTTACTCCTCTATCCTCCACTCATATCTGCTTCTTTACTCCTTTATCCTCCACTCCTCCTCTCTGCTTCTTTACTCCTTTATCCTCCACTCCTCCTCTCTGCTTCTTTACTCCTTTATCCTCCACTCCTCCTCTCTGCTTCTTTACTCCTCTATCCTCCACTCCTCCTCTCTGCTTCTTTACTCCTTTATCCTCCACTCCTCCTCTCTGCTTCTTTACTCCTCTATCCTCCACTCCTCCTCTCTGCTTCTTTACTCCTCTATCCTCCACTCCTCTCTGCTTCTTTACTCCTTTATCCTCCACTCCTCCTCTCTGCTTCTTTACTCCTTTATCCTCCACTCCTCCTCTCTGCTTCTTTACTCCTTTATCCTCCACTCCTCCTCTCTGCTTCTTTACTCCTCTATCCTCCACTCCTCCTCTCTGCTTCTTTACTCCTTTATCCTCCACTCCTCTCTGCTTCTTTACTCCTTTATCCTCCACTCCTCCTCTCTGCTTCTTTACTCCTTTATCCTCCACTCCTCCTCTCTGCTTCTTTACTCCTCTATCCTCCACTCCTCCTCTCTGCTTCTTTACTCCTCTATCCTCCACTCCTCCTCTCTGCTTCTTTACTCCTCTATCCTCCACTCCTCCTCTCTGCTTCTTTACTCCTCTATCATCCACTCCTCTCTGCTTCTTTACTCCTCTATCCTCCACTCCTCCTCTCTGCTTCTTTACTCCTCTATCCTCCACTCCTCCTCTCTGCTTCTTTACTCCTTTATCCTCCACTCCTCCTCTCTGCTTCTTTACTCCTCTATCCTCCACTCCTCCTCTCTGCTTCTTTACTCCTCTATTCTCCACTCCTCCTCTCTGCTTCTTTACTCCTCTATCCTCCACTCCTCCTCTCTGCTTCTTTACTCCTCTATCCTCCACTCCTCCTCTCTGCTTCTTTACTCCTTTATCCTACACTCCTCCTCTCTGCTTCTTTACTCCTCTATCCTCCACTCCTCCTCTCTGCTTCTTTACTCCTTTATCCTACACTCCTCCTCTCTGCTTCTTTACTCCTCTATCCTCCACTCCTCCTCTCTGCTTCTTTACTCCTCTATCCTCCACTCCTCTCCCAGGCCAGTGTGGAGATATCATCTCTCCACCTAGCCCTCGGTCTGCCCCGTGGTCTCCTCCCAGCTGGACATGCCTGGAACACATCCCTAGGGAGGTGACCAGGTGGCATCCTTGCCAAAAGCCCAAACCAGATGCCTGGCTCCTTTCTATGCAAAGGAGCAGCAGCTCTACTCCGAGTCCCTCACGGATGACTGAGCTTCTCACCTTATCCCTAAGGGAGATGCCAGCCACCCTCCTGAGAAAACCCCTTTTGGTCGCTTGCATCCGGGATCTTGTTCTTTCGGTCATGACCCCATCCTTCATGACCATAGGTGAGGGTGTGAAGGAAGATCGACCAGTAGATCAAGAGCTTTGCCTTCTGACTCACCTCTATTTTCGTCACAATGGTGTTGTAAAGCGAACACAACACTCCCGCTGCTCAGATTCTCCCGCCACATCTCCCACTCCATTGTCCCCTCACTCGAGTACAAGATTGGTTGGTTGTGACATGTCACAACCAACATTTCAGGGTGTCCAATTGTCCCTACCAACTTTTACGCAACCTTATTTGCATTATCTTTGCAGTGCAGTTATATAGGTCATTTAGATTGTCTTCCCATATTTTGCAAGGATAGAATTGACCCGACCATTATTGAGTGAAATCAGTTTGCATTATGTTCAAAGTTACATTTACCCCTGTTTTTCACCACTGAATGTGCCAGTCCAATGGGCTATGGGCATGGTCTCACTGGGCTGGCTGCGGTGAGATCAGCTCAGCACTCCAGCCCCCAGCCCAGACGAGGAAATGACAAGAGCGAAGCAAAGTTTTGTGTGGGACCATTTCCAGTTAAAAGACGACATTGTTCATTGCAAGAACTGTGATGCTCATTATACTCGAGCAAGCTCCGTGGGGTGGAGCTCCGCGAGTCTCCGCGAGTCACCGTGCGGACCTCGCGCTGGGGCAGTTGGTTTTATACTCAGAAGTGATCAGCATGTTATTGTACAATGGTAATAGTGAGAACAGCCCGTGAAAAGTCGCAATGAAACGCTATTATGTGCAGTACTGAATGCACTTTCACTCTCAAACGACCGTACATCAGCACATGAATGAATCGCCAAACTTGTTTTTACTGAAAGCTGTTTCACTTCTCAGCCCTGATAGCCTACTGTGTGCTGCTTTTAATCTCTCTCAATCATGCTGTGAGAGAGCTGAGCAGGTGGTGACATGAAAGTTATTGAGAAAAGGAGAAGATACTGAATAATGACATCACAACAGTATAATTCTAATGTTGATTTAAAATGAGATATTCCTCTAAATATAGCTAAAAAAAAACCTCAAAACACCGCCTCCCCTCATGCCGTCCTCGACCCTACCAACTTTGAGACCAAAACGACACCCTTGAGCCGCTTCACACTCGGCTGCGAACCGATCCAGTGAGTGCTGAAGGTCCCAGACTGATGATGCCATCAGGACCACATCGCCCACTGAAATGCAACCCCTCCCTCCCACGACTATGCATCGAAATCCTGTCCATGAATATGACATATAACAGGTGACAAGGCACAGCCGTGGAGGAGGCCAACCCCCACCGGGAACGAGTCCGACTTACTGCCAAGAATCCGGACACAGCCCTCGCTTTGGGTGTACAGAGATTGGATGGCCCTGAGTAGTGACCCTCTTACTCCATACTCCCACAGCACCTCCCACAGTATCTCCCGGCGAACCCGGTCATATAGAAGCCTTCTCCAAGTCCACAAAACACATGTGGGCATGGGCATACTCCCAGCCCCCCTCCAGGATCCTTGCGAGAGTGAAGAGCTGGACCGTTGTTCCACGACCAGGACAGAATCCGCATTGTTCCTCTTCAATCTGAGGTTTGACTCCCAGCTGGACCCTCCTTAGAGTAGACTTTCCCCGGGAGGCTGAGTAATGTGATGCCTCTGTAGTTGGCACACACCCTCTGGTTCCCCTTTTTGAACAGGGGAGCCACTCCTGCCACTCTGCCCCTCCTTTGGCACTGCCCCAGACTTCCACACAAGTAAGATTATGTCATTAATTAGATTATGTAAGATTATGTGCGAAATAAATCAGCATTGTTTTTTTATTATTATTTATCTTTTAATGTCACTCACAGTACTTGATGTCAACACAACTCACCCGGTCGCCCTCAAGACAAATAACCGGTCACTCTCTCTCTGTCTCACCCGGTCGCCCTCAAGACAAATAACCACTCTCACTCTCTCTATCTCACCCGGTCGTCCTCAAGAGAAAGAACTGGTCACTCTCTCTCTGTCTCACCCGGTCGCCCTCAAGACAAAGAACCGGTCACTCTCTCTCTGTCTCACCCGGTCGCCCTCAAGACAAAGAACCGGTCACTCTCTCTCCGTCTCACCCGGTCACCCTCAAGAGAAAGAACCGGTCACTCTTACTCTGTCTCACCCGGTCGCCCTCAAGAGAAAGAACCAGTCACTCTCTCTCTGTCTCACCCGGTCGCCCTCAAGACAAAGAACCGGTCACTCTCTCTCTGTCTCACCCGGTCGCCCTCAAGAGAAAGAACCGGTCACTCTCTCTCTGTCTCACCCGGTCGCCCTCAAGACAAAGAACCGGTCACTCTCTCTCTGTCTCACCCGGTCGCCCTCAAGAGAAAGAACCGGTCACTCTCTCTCTGTCTCACCCAGTCGCCCTCAAGACAAAGAACCGCTCACTCTCTCTCTGTCTCACCCGGTCACCCTCAAGAGAAAGAACCGGTCACTCTCTCTCTGTCTCACCCGGTCGCCCTCAAGACAAAGAACCGCTCACTCTCTCTCTGTCTCACCCGGTCGCCCTCAAGAGAAAGAACCGGTCACTCTCTCTCTGTCTCACCCGGTCACCCTCAAGAGAAAGAACCGCTCACTCTCTCTCTGTCTCACCCGGTCGCCCTCAAGACAAAGAACCGCTCACTCTCTCTCTCTCTGTCTCACCCGGTCGCCCTCAAGAGAAAGAACCGCTCACTCTCTCTCTGTCTCACCCGGTCGCCCTCAAGACAAAGAACCGCTCACTCTCTCTCTCTCTGTCTCACCCGGTCGCCCTCAAGAGAAAGAACCGCTCACTCTCTCTCTGTCTCACCCGGTCGCCCTCAAGACAAAGAACCGCTCACTCACTCTCTCTCTGTCTCACCCGGTCACCCTCAAGAGAAAGAACCGCTCACTCTCTCTCTGTCTCACCCGGTCACCCTCAAGAGAAAGAACCGGTCACTCTCTCTCTGTCTCACCCGGTCGCCCTCAAGAGAAAGAACCGGTCACTCTCTCTCTGTCTCACCCGGTCGCCCTCAAGACAAAGAACCGGCAGCACAGAACGATTACAGTGAAACAGCAAAGCTAATGGCCTATTGTTGTCTATAGGGATGGAGCCAGTCTGCTGACAAATGCAGCAGCAGTTGTGCAATAATGAGTACTTTGAAAATATTCAATACTGCAGGTGGCAGGAATCACATGGAGCTTTTCTACAACAGGTACTCACAGCACCACTTGAAGTTGCCTTGATGCTGACTGTAAAACAACATCTCACAGATGAGCCCTCTGCACTTTCATTGGCTGTCTCAGAGATGAGCCCTCTGCACTTTCATTGGCTGTCTCAGAGATGAGCCCTCTGCACTTTCATTGGCTGTCTCAGAGATGAGCCCTCTGCACTTTCATTGGCTGTCTCGGAGATGAGCCCTCTGCACTTTCATTGGCTGTCTCAGAGATGAGCCCTCTGCACTTTCATTGGCTGTCTCAGAGATGAGCCCTCTGCACTTTCATTGGCTGTCTCAGAGATGAGCCCTCTGCACTTTCATTGGCTGTCTGAGAGATGAGCCCTCTGCACTTTCATTGGCTGTCTCAGAGATGAGCCCTCTGCACTTTCATTGGCTGTCTTCAGGTTGTGGCACAACGTTATAAATGCAGCTGCAGCGATGGCACACTTACTGTAGACATTTCACCAAGCAAATAGCAACTATAAAGTGCTCTGTGTTTGATTCAAGCTCCTGGTATCTCATGTATTTCTGATATTCTCACGCTCGGGGCATGAAGTTAGGAAATGTGTTTCACTCTCTACCTCATTTAGTGAACACTGTTGACACACTGTATCCATTCCTGTCTGGAGAGCCAGGTCCATAGT
>NC_139631.1:12798041-12813041 GCF_964638095.1 Poromitra crassiceps | reverse complement strand
ATTTCATTCTTTACCAGATTGCTGACTGTGACTATTAGCATATGGCTGGGCTAAGAGAACGCTAATGTCCTATTAAGAAAATACAGGGGATTTACAGTCAAGAGAGCTCTACATTATGAGAGATATATGCAAAGTTTGACTTTAAAAGCTAGCACTCAAACTGCAGACAAAGATTTCAACCTACGCTGTCAGGGGGACATCGGCAAAAGCCTGCTTGTTTGCGCAACCACAAAACCTCTAGAGGTCTCTTTGAATACTCAAGCTGAAAACCCCATTTTTAGAAGATTAAAAGAAACTTTTAAAAACTTTGGAACGTGACCCTGATCATTTGGCCATGTCATCACCAGTCATGCAAACTGCTCTCTTCAAACCCAAGGACAGTCCGGTTGGTGTTCTTGTGTCCACAGGTCAGGAGAAGGTGACCTAACAGTACGAGCAGAGTGCAGCTAAATGAATGTGGTGTGCAGTGTGAGAGACTGAAGACGAGGCCGAGGTTATTTATTCTGAGGGGAGGTCGTGCTTTGAGGAAGTGAACAACAAATATGCTGACAAGGGGAGAAGTGCTTTGCAAAGGTTATTCCATTGGCACACTTGCTTTTTCTTTCAACTTTGTTCCCTTTGTTCCCCTTCGACGGCCATCTGTAAAGTAGCAGGCAAAGCTCATTTAGATCGTAGATAACCCCAACCCTGAATCCTTGTTGTGTTAATTAAAACTAAATGAAATAATGCGGATGAAATATTAATAGCCCACAGATTCAGCAGAGGGAAGTTGCTGTGAACACATTGCAGAAAAGAGGTTTTACAGTATATCTTGGGAAGAATGAGCAGCGCCTTTATCCCATCCAATGCAAGCTGGAATGTATTGAAAGTAAAACGGCCCATTAAAAGCTCTTAAAGGGATATTTCAGATTCTTTTGATGTGGGGTTGTATGAGGTCCTTGCAGGCAGTCAGGGTCGCGTGCCCAGTTTGGCGGTCCCAGTTTGGAGAAATGTCAGGCAAGTAGAGCATGTCTGCTGAGTGTGAACAGGGTCATGAGCAAAAATGGAAGAAACAACAGGAAAAAGAAAAGAAAAACCCTTCCATACTGCTCACCTGGTGTAATCCAAGTCTCCGCAAGCCCTGAGATGCCAAGTTGACATGAAAAGATGTCATGTACACCCTGTTTTTAACTGAAATAAAGCCATGTGCACCCTGGCCCCTCACTTCCTTCTTCTTCTCATAGCTCGAGCACATGGCCCCAGTGCAGATTTCAGCTAAAAACAGGGTGTAAATGACATCTTTTTATGTCAACTTGGCATCTCAGGGTTTGTGGAGACTTGGATTACTCCAGGTGAGCAGTATGGAAGCATTGCATGTACTTTCTGTTGTTTTTTACGTTTTTGCTCGTCACCTCATCTACACTCAGCAGACATATACTCTACTTGCCTGCTGCGGCCGGTCTCCATTTCTCCAAACTGGGACCGCACCGGCTGCATTCTACTGCATGTAGCACACTGACTGTTGGCAAGAACCTCATACCCCACATAAAAATAAAAATAAATATCCCTTTAAGCTGCTGTTAATATGTTTATTTATCTGTATTATAGCTAGCATAATGTGATCAACAGTGCATTATGGGGCAGGATAGCCTATAGCGGCGATCCTCAAAGTCCGGACTCCGGTCCGCATCCGGCTACAAATCATTGATAACTTACATTTTCACGGAGCGTTTCTATTTTAACCGGCACGTGCTTTTACAGTATTTACGGTACTACCGGTTTATCTGCCAGGAAGCTCATAGACCAATGAATGCGCTGTAAATCATCACACGTGATGCTACTCGGCCAATCAAATAAGCGAATCGTTTCTCTCTGTTGCTTCGAGTGGTGCTGCGAGAGCACACGGACGGAGGGGAGGTGACGCGAGGCGAGAGATAGTAATTTCACATGGTGTGCTCAAAAGAAACCACTCTTACATGTCCATTCATTGTTCTTACGGGAAGATCAAAACCAGTATGTCTCGTGTGAAGTGCGGTGCGATCCTGACCTGTCTATGGAAGCGCCACACATGAGCAAACACACACACACACACACACACACACACACACACACACACACACACACACACACACACACACACACACACCAGGGCACGCTCACTGCCCAACGCAACGGCATGCGAGGTTGATCGTCAGACAGACAGACAGACAGACAGACAGACAGACAGACAGACAGACAGACAGACAGACAGACAGACAGACAGATAGATAGGGAGCTCACTTCTCTCAAGAGAAAAGGTTGTTTGTTGGCTGAGAGTGTTAAATGTGAAATGGAGTGAAGAAAAGGGGAAACTTATTTCTCTTAAATTAAAGCACTTCATTTTAAGATGCACATTTTTCCAAAGCACTCTGTTGTATGTTATTTTTAAATGCATAATTTTACTTGAAATGAGAAAAGATCATTTATTTATTATAGTAGGGTAGTTATGTATAATTAATCCAGTTAAATATGAAAAAAAACTGTAAATAAGCATTATTGATGTTTATTTAGATTTAACAGTCAGTTGTTGACTACATACAGACATTGTACCATTAGGCTACTTCAATCATTGAGTTCAATGGCACTGAAATCATAGCGTAAGCTACGTTACAATGGTCCGGACCTTTGCTTGAGGACATTTTCTCTAACTGGACCTCTTTGAATTTTAATTGAGTGCCCCTGGCCTATAGAGACAAGAAAGAAAGAAAGAAAGAAAGAAAGAAAGAAAGAAAGAAAGAAAGAAAGAAAGAAAGAAAGAAAGAAAGAAAGAAAGAAGGAAAGAAAGAAAGTCAAAACACTAGAGGGGAGAAGCGAGACCTCATGAATTATAGGTTTCTTCTTTCAACCCAGGTGTCTGCATGTTGTCTAGACCTGAAAATCATTCACAACCACTTAAGTGATCAATGAATAAGCACACACACACACACACACACACACACACACACACACACACACACACACACACACACACACACACACACACACGCACAGTCACACACGCCTCACTACACACAGTCATTGGCAACACTGTGATTCTCCAACAACATTAAAAACAAACACAGCTGTGTTTCACAGTAATATAATATACAGTAGTGTATATTAAAAAAGTAGCATTTTATAACCCGATAAGTTTGAAAGTTTCTCCAATCAGGTGCTTTGACTTTTCCGGTGTACCCACACTCTTTTGTTTGCATTACAGAATGGACCTTAAACAGATGAAAGGGGGCTACTAAATATTTTAAACGGGATGTTATTAATGTTTTATAAAGCAGGGGAAATCATCTAACGATGCAATATTCTGGGGAAGGATAAAAAACGTTTTTCTGCTCGCATCAAAAGCCCAGAGTCCTCGATTTCAGCGGATTCTGAATGGAAACCCCTGCTGTGAGAAAAGGACAGAGAGACAAAGAGGATGTCACACTAAAATTTGAAACTTTTAATTTTTTTGTTTTTACTTCAAGTGAAATTTTTTATGGTCACGATTCAGGAGGTGGCTGGTTGGCTAGGATCCAAAACTCATTGGATTTTTCATGGAGAAAATGAATGGGGAATTCTCTTCCGGGGCTGGAGACGTCACGTGACTGTTGAGCTCTATTGGTTTTAATGATACATTTGTCTGGAAGTCCAAAATTCCCACTTTTTGCTGTAAGATCTGACTCTAAGATCACGGCAATAGTTTCCATTGACTTACATAGAGACATCAGGCATCAGACACATGCAGTGTAAGTATAATGGTAGCTTCTAGTGGTGTACGTACTGCATTCACGTTGATTTACAGTGTAAATGATATCTCCGTCACACCTACGCCACACTAGATTTTACATTTTCAGTGTTGTATTTAATACACTGTCATGCATTTAAGTGTAGCACATTTGATAGTCATCTACTTGGGGACATGTGTGTGATAGTCGCAAGTAGCCGTGTAACCCAAAATAACCAAACCCTGCATGCTAGTTTGCACATTCTCTCTGAGGTGTGTGTGTGTGTGTGTGTGTGTGTGTGTGTGTGTGTGTGTGTGTGTGTGTGTGTGTGTGTGTGTGTGTGTGTGTGTGTGTGTGTGTGTGCACATGTGTGTGACTGTCAATGCGTGTGTCCGTGTGTGTGTGTGTACACAAGACTAAGCTGAGATGAAAAATAAGCCGACAACTATTGAGTGCCCTCCCTCCTCTCTTCTCATCGTCTCCATTCCCTCCCCCCACACACTCCATAGACTGTTATCCAATTAGGTGGCTCTCATCGCTTTAATCAATGGAGACCGCATGCACGCACACGCACACGCACACACACACACACACACACACACACACACACACACACACACACACACACACACACACACACACACACACACACACACACACACACACACACACACACACACACACACACACACACACACACACACACACACACACACACCTGTACCCGTTCACGTTACCTTGGAGATGGGGGTGGGGAGTGAGGAGAGTTGGACACTGAACATAAGTGACAGGAGCAGAACTAGGAATTAACTAGGCTACTATACGTGGAGAGAGAGAGAGAGAGAGAGAGAGAGAGAGAGAGAGAGAGAGAGAGAGAGAGAGAGAGAGAGAGCTTGTCTAATAGCAAAGCTCCTTGACACAGCCCTGAGACGATGGTATACTGTACGCACTACGCACACAGAGCCACACATGACCCTCAGGGCAGAGAACACAGTAAATCTCTTTTACATTTAATTGGATTGCTTTTAAACAGATCATTCTCTTTGAAATTAAAATCTAGCCGGATGGCATACGTTGTAATATGCTCTGCATTGTTAGAGATATGGTTATTATCGAATAGTCCCATTTTTCACCGTAATATCACAGCTCTGTGTGTGTGTGTGTGTGTGTGTGTGTGTGTGTGTGTGTGTGTGTGTGTGTGTGTGTGTGTGTGTGTGTGTGTGTGTGTGTGTGTGTGTCTCTCTCTCTCGGGTGGGTGGGGGGTGGTCCCTATACAACGGCTTCCCCTTCGGATTGTGTATTTTAACTACTAATCGCGGATGTCCTGCAATAGTCATGGATCTATAGTTTTGTTTTGTTTTTCTGTTCATTTTCTTTCTCATGTATAAATTATGCGTATTATATCACTTGAGTCAGGAAGTGAACTAACTAAGCTACCTCAAGACACACTGAAAAAACCTACAAAGAACACACGTGCTCCCTTTAAGTCGACGATGGATCCCAGCAAGTTGTGGCTGTTTGTTTGATTGTGCTGATTGTGCACACAACACGTTTACAAATGATTTGCTACGGCAATCCATTCGTTAACTGTGCATTAAGCCCGTCCAATGTTTTAATAGGCTGTGTGCACACATCAATGAATCTCTGCCTGGCGTGGAAAATACTGTTTCATAGAGTAATGTGCCTTCTGATGAAGTGTTGCACATTAAGAAACACGGAGACCTTTTGAATGGTCTCGCTGTGGCTTATAGAGGGGCGGGGCATAGACACTGCACCGTGATATACTAAGACACTGAGAGGAAGACAAGACAATTGATTTTCAAGCAACCTAACCAGATAGACCAGATAGATAAGATAGGCAGACAGACAGGCTATCAATTCACCAGCTATAGCCAACAAGAAACACAGACAGGCAGACAGGCAGATGAAGGATAATTGGGTGGTCTGTTCAATACCAGACAGACAGACAGACAGACAGACACAAAGTTGGACAAACCAACTACTGCCGATGTGCGCTCGAGCAAACAAGTGAAAGCGGGTTCTCCGTGTGGAGTGGGCTTTAGCTTGGAGCTGCTTAGTACAGCCATAATCTTCTTCTCCTACTGGCCTCTCCTACTAAGCAGCTCCAAGCTGGCAACGTGTCCATGTTTGAATATGAAGCAGGGCTTTGCTGAAATATAGCATGCACAGCAAAAAGAAACACACACAGAACTTTCCCTGAATAAAACAAAATGTTTAAACAAGACTAAGCGGAACCTATTAGCTGGACGGTTGGTGATGTGTTTATACTATAAAGTATACAGTATAATATTTTCATGCTATTGTACTTCTTCCTTTCTTTTTAGATTTATTTTTTTGCATTTTCATGCTTTATTAGACAGGAGAGAGGGACAGGAGAGAGAGAGAGAGAGAGAGAGAGGGAGAGAGAGAGAGAGAGAGAGAGAGAGAGAGAGACAGGACCACGGGCTGGATTCAAACCCGGGTCTTTACGGGAAAGAGTGAGCCTTACTCGGCTGTTGTGTGGTGCAGAAAGAAAGAAAGAAAGAAAGAAAGAAAGAAAGAAAGAAAGAAAGAAAGAAAGAAAGAAAGAAAGAAAAAGATAGATTCCATCTCTAAAAAGGTTACAGGATGCTTCTTACATGATGGCCACCATGGTTTGCTACAGGATGGTGTCTGAATCCCTCTACTCTTTTCTTCAGTCTGCCTAGCATGTGTTTCCATGGCTAATGTATTGCTGTTTTCTCTGCTTATTATGGGTGGTGGCGAGCCAGGTGAGGGGTGTTTTGAATTTGATTATCAGTTAATTAAATCATTGCAGTGATGCTAAGATGCTTTGCTGATGTTTCCTCTTTAAATCCATTGGCTTTGCTTTATCTGATGTCATTAAAACAATAGGAGCAGAGAAGGGTTCACTTATAGCTATATCGCATGATCTGTATGGCCTAATGAGTCAGTTGACTAAGGGTACTGGATGCTAGCGGGAGGATTGTGCACCCTGTCAGCACTCAGCACACACATTTCTGCTACTATGCTGCGCTAAATGCTATTGAAACGCACAGTTGTGTGTCTTGGAAATAACCTTTGATAGATTTTTGATGTTATTTGGTACTCAAATCAAAAGCTACATGCAGGTTGTGTGGTACTGAGCCCAAACCCTTTTGCAGGTCTAAAAAAGGCAACTTGGAGATATGCATCTCGTCTGTTTGGCTGATTTAAATAGGTGTCAACTTATGGCCCATAATGCTGCTTTTTGTGTCAGTTAGCTTGTTCCTTGTGAATGTCTGAGTTCTACAGAATAGTTTTCCTTCACTGAAGAGGCATTTGGGCCAACATTTGTCAAGACAATCCATCACATAAGCATTTTTCAGAAACCATAGAACTAGAAAAATAGCTTTATAAACTTCACATTTGCATATTTGCATACTGTCAAATTGAAAACCAATACTCCAATTAGCCATTAGGAAGTGGAAAGAATACTCTTGATGTGTACCCTATGAGGCAATTTACACCTGGCACTAACATGCATTTTCTGTGATCAGATTCCAATCGGAAAGTGCTTGACCACTTGAAAGTACAGGTATAAACTCCCCCAAGACACATTGAAGACGGATTGCAATCTGATCGGCCAAATCACCTCCGGAGGTGGTCAGGCACGCATTGTGTACACATTGAACACAAGTGTAAATGCAATGTGTCCTCTCAAACCAATCTCAATCTCAATCAGATTGAGAGGACACACAATCAAGCAATCAAGATTGCAATCAGATTGCAATCTGATCACCCAAAATGCATGCTAACGCCAGGTGTAAATTAAATCAGGCTAATGTGGTCAAGCACAATCCGATTGCAATCTGATCACAGAAAATGCCTGTTAGTGCCAGGTGTAAATGGCCTCTATGTTGTCCAATGAAGCAACGCCCCATACAGAGACTTCTATTTAGAAGTTGTTCGCATTTAGTGTAGTTATTTAATTACCATAGAGGGTTGGACTTGCCATTCAAAATTGCTTGGCAGTCAGTTATTGTTTTGAACACATGGTAAGAAATGTAAGAACCTGCTACATACAGTACAGGTATGACTGATTGATTGACTTCATACTACAGTATATCACCAGGTGGCCATACCTTACCATCTGACCCATCACTAATGCATAATGCCTTTGAGTGGTGAAAAGTGTGATGTCCCAAAATACAAATAAAGATAAATGGCTTCTACAATTATTTTGATAACTGGAACATGTGTCTGTTTGAAGTAGCAAAATCTTTGTTCTTCAAACAACTTACGTTGTTCTTATTTCTTTGAATCACAAATTGTTGCAGATGGGTTATCAAGAGGTGGTGTGTGTGTGTGTGTGTGTGTGTGTGTGTGTGTGTGTGTGTGTGTGTGTGTGTGTGTGTGTGTGTGTGTGTGTGTGTGTGTGTGTGTGTGTGCCGCAACACTGTAATAACACTGTAATGATTCAGTACTACTCACTCATTATCTCTCTCTTTCTGCACACAAACACACACACACACACACACACACACACACACACACACACACACACACACACACACACACACACAAGAGCTTTCATTTTCAGGCACAAATGCTAGACTCAAAGACTGGTAGCACGGTCGCCCTACCTTCCTGCACAGCCTGGAAGGGATTGTTCCCGTCCACGAATTCCACAGAGATGGTGATCTTCTCTGTCTCCAGGATCTCGTTGTTCAGGTTGAGGTCTGCCACGGCCAGACGGAACACCTCGTCATCCTTCCGCGCTGACTCGTCAAAGATGGCGCCTGCCGGAAAGGAAAGGAAGGAGACAGGAAAAAGGATTTGGTTAATTATTAGGGTACGCTTGGAATAAAAGGAGAGACAGGCAGAGAGGCTGAGAGAGAGTGAGACAGACAGACATGACATCAGAGAGGCTGAGAGAGAGTGAGACAGACAGACATGACATCAGTGTTGACTCTATGATCAGACATCGCCCGAGGACACACTGACTCATCCAAAAGAGCAGCTGCACAAAAACCAAAGAGGGGAAAAGTGCTGCGTAGCAGTGAGTCAGTCACTGTTACTGAGACCAGTATGGAGGAACTGTTGGCGCTGGGTGCATAGTGGACACACACAATTAACCTCTCTCTCTCTGTCTCTCTGTCTGTGCCTCTCTTTCTCTCTCTCTCTGTCTCTCTGTGTGTCTCTCTCTCTCTCTCTCTGTGTCTGTCTCTTTCTCTCTCTGTCTCTCTGTATGTGCCTCTCTGTCTCTCTGTGTCTCTCTCCCTATCTCTGTCTCTCTCTGTGTCTGTCTGTCTCTCTCTCTCTCTCTGTCTCTCTGTCTGTCTCTCTCTCTCTCTCTCTGTCTCTCTGTCTGTGTCTCTCTCTCTCTCTGTCTCTCTGTCTGTGTCTCTCTCTCTCTCTCTCTCTCTATGTGTCTCTCTCTCTCTGTCTCTATGTCTGTGTCTCTCTCTCTCTGTGTCTCTCTCTGTCTCTAGAGCTTAGATCAGGCCAACAAAACAAGCCCGGCCTGACCCGAGCCCGTTCTATCTGAGCCCGGCTCGTCTCGTCCCATTGACTGCATGATGGGCTCGAGCTTGAAATTGTCTTAGTAAGCTGGCTGTTTATCTAAACTATAACCCTGTTGTCTTAGTAAGCTGGCTGTTTATCTAAACTATAACCCTGTTGTCTTAGTAAGCTGGCTGTTTATCTAAACTATAACCCTGTTGTCTTAGTAAGCTGGCTGTTTATCTAAACTATAACCCTGTTGTCTTAGTAAGCTGGCTGTTTATCTAAACTATAACCCTGTTGTCTTAGTAAGCTGGCTGTTTATCTAAACTATAACCCTGTTGTCTTAGTAAGCTGGCTGTTTATCTAAACTATAACCCTGTTGTCTTAGTAAGCTGGCTGTTTATCTAAACTATAACCCTGTTGTCTTAGTAAGCTGGCTGTTTATCTAAACTATAACCCTGTTGTCTTAGTAAGCTGGCTGTTTATCTAAACTATAACCCTGTTGTCTTAGTAAGCTGGCTGTTTATCTAAACTATAACCCTGTTGTCTTAGTAAGGTGGCTGTTTATCTAAACTATAACCCTGTTGTCTTAGTAAGCTGGCTGTTTATCTAAACTATAACCCTGTTGTCTTAGTAAGCTGGCTGTTTATCTAAACTATAACCCTGTTGTCTGTTCAGAACATTACTTCTACTGTATTTCCTGTTTACAGTAAAGAGGTTGGGGCGGGACATAAACAGTGTGGGATCATTCAAAAGTCTAAACCAATGGGGTATCAGTCAGGGAGAGAACGGTCGTTTTATTGGATAGGAGGGGTGGAGGGGCGGGATTGTTTAAAAATTCAGAGACGTTTTAATGGTTGGAATTTCTCTTTACGCCTTCTGGTGCAGCATGAGGTCATCATTAAAGAGAGTCTGTTTTCCAGGAAGTAAAGGTAATGCGAGTTTATTTCATGGGGACTCCTGAAGGACAATTAATTTCTATTTAACAACAGCTCTTGCACGGCTGCTCCAAAAATTCCACTGAGATTAGAACTGAATGCTGCGCGCAAACAGGCACTGCGCGCTGACTGACTCGCAATTAAAAAGGCCTTCATAAAATATACATCCTCTAATAATTTCATCCGTCAACAGTTGGCTACTGTAAACACTTTCCCACTGATTGAGTCGTGCTTATTTTTTATAATCATGCAGTATAGATGAGGAGACAAACGGGTCAGGCTGACAAAAGTAATAAAGATTCATTAACTATTCCATTATAGCTGAATTATGTATGGGCACCAGTATGGGGTTGAAGATGACACTGCTGGGAACCATTTTTACCTAACACAAATATATCCTGAACCAGCCCTGCCACACACAAGGAGGTTGTTCTTAGGTTGTGTATGTCTAGAGGACAGATTTTGCATGGAGAGGGGAGGAGAGGAGGGAGGAGGGGAGAGGAGAGGAGAGGGGAGGGGAGGGAAGGAGAGGAGGGGAGGAGAGGAAAGGAGGGGGAGGAGAGGAGAGGAGAGGAGAGAAGAGGAGAGGAGAGAAGAGGAGAGGGGAGGAAGGAGAGGAGAGGAGAGGAGAGGAGAGGAGAGGAGGGGAAGGAGAGGAGAGGAGAGGAGAGGAGAGGGGAGGAGAGGAGGGAGGAGGGGAGAGGAGAGGAGAGGGGAGGAGAGGAGAGGGGAGGGAAGGAGAGGAGAGGAGAGGAGAGGAGAGGGGAGGAGAGGAGGGAGGAGGGAGGAGAGGAGAGGAGAGGGGAGGAGAGGAGAGGGGAGGGAAGGAGAGGAGAGGAGATGAGAGGGAAGGGAAGGAGAGGAGAGGAGAGGAGGGGGAGAAGAGAGATGAGGGAGGGGAGGAGAGGAGAGGAGAGGAGAGGAGGGGGAGAAGAGTGAGGAGGGGAGGGGAGGAGAGGAGAGGAGAGGAGGGGGAGAAGAGAGAGGAGGGGAGGGGAGGAGAGGATAGGAGAGGAGGGGGAGAAGAGAGAGGAGGGAGGGGAGGAGAGGAGAGGAGAGGAGAGGAGGGGGGAGAAGAGAGAGGAGGGGAGGAGAGGAGAGGAGAGGAGAGGAGGGGGAGAAGAGAGAGGAGGGGAGGAGAGGAGAGGAGAGGAGGGGGAGAAGAGAGAGGAGGGGAGGAGAGGAGAGGAGGGGGAGAAGAGAGAGGATGGGGAGGAGAGGAGAGGAGAGGAGAGGAGAGGAGGGGGAGAGAGAGGAGAGAGAGAGGAGGGGGAGAAGAGAGAGGAGGAGAGGAGAGGAGAGGAGAGGAGAGGAGAGGAGAGGAGAGGAGAGGAGAGGAGAGGAGAGGAGAGGAGAGGAGAGAGGAGGGGAGGAGAGGAGAGGAGAGGTGAGGAGAGATACTCATTTGCATTTTTGCAACTGAACTAATTGGACTGGACCAGCATTGCAGTAATTAACACAGTGTGTGTGCAGTTGATGAAATCCCTAAGGGACTGCACACACACCTATGGTCTCATCACAGGATCAGTGCAACTGGAAGTCACTGGGCCACAACATGAATATTTTGGGATGTTCAAAGACATTGGCAGGCTAAGCTCGAACACGACACGTGTGCTGAAAAGATTTAAACCTGCTACTTGTGTTTGCTGCTAGACGTTTTGTTTTTTTATTTCTCATATTGGCGGAGCTTTCTGCACGTACATGGTCACAGATCACATATTGCTTTACAAATAAAACTAATACTTGGGAGAGGGAGGGGCCGGGTGTGGGCAGAGAGAGAGAAGGAAGCAGACAGAAGGAGGAGACATTTGTTTATTTGCTTGTGTATCAGCGCACTTTACTCTTTCCCTGCCAGTTTTTGTTGTTGTAAGCCACCGCCAGCATTTTTGATCATTTCACTCATCTTTCAAGACCTCCCAAATATTTTCTTAATATTTTCTAATATGTAAACAGTGAATATATCAAAAGAAAGTATTACTATCACTCACACTGCTGTATATAAGATAATATCATGTAGGCTACCTCACTATTCACTTCTATTCAATGGTACTTGACAAAGATGGTAGGAGGGGGCACACATTGGTGACACTGTTTGTGTATATAGGCTACCTAACTTCTATTCTATTCTATTCTATTCTTTATTGTTGTGTTTTTGTTGGTCTATATGCTTCCTATAATGTCTCTATGTTTATATTCCTCCCTATCTGAGTGTGAGCAACTGTAACATGACCTCATTTCCCCCGGGGATCAATAAAGTTATTCTGATTCTTATTCGGAAAATTACAGAGCCTTTCTTTTTATAGAAATAGCAGCACTATAGCAGATCACGTATTATGGATTAATATGCTTGATCGATTAACGGTGATTAAGTTAATCAATTGATGATTAATCATTAGCATCCCTACTTAAGATCAATGTGCTGTGTACACTCCACAGAACCTAAGCTGACGCTGCCAGGTGGTTTGTCTCACAGAAGCATCTGGGAATCTTGATCTTGGAAACCAGTTAAAAAGGGGCAGGCAATTAAAAAATACTTGGCAGGTGATTGGATGAACCATCTGTCTATTGCCGTCTATCATGGGCTAACTACAGAGACATAGAGATATAAGAGTTGCGTAGAATACGGTTCTGGATTAAGCAGCGTTGTAGAGTTGCAACAGAATGGGCCGTTTGTGATGTACTTTGAAAGGGTCAGACTTTTAAAGAATCAAATTGTGTATTATCATCTTTATTTTATGCATTCAAACTATATCTGGAACTATTCCCCCACACACATATAGCTACATGAGTCACGTGACTATCAAGCATTTTGGACTTCCGTTGGCGCCACTCTCTTTAAATCACTCTGGCTAACTTCAACACTTAGGCCCGCCTCCTCTCCTTGGATGCTCAATGCTCATTGGTCCACACCATTGGTGGAGTGGAGTCAAACGCACGTCTGCAGCATGCTAAGATGGATTTCTCTTGTAATCGTGATCTTGCTCTCGCAAGTCCAGCTGCCTCGCAAGCTTCCACAGAACCCACAACGTGAAAAATTATTGAAGTTGGAAAAAAGAATTGAACAAACAAAAGAATAACAGAAAGACACCATAATGGCTCCTTTAATCTAGGCTTGTGAAATGGAGTTGCCATAGAAACCTCAACAATGCTTCCTTATGTACTTTAAAGGCTGCAGAGAGAGAAAGTGCACTCCTCTCTTTGTATGCCTCTCTCTCTCTCTTTCTCTCTCTCTCTCTCTCTCTCTCTCAATCTGAAACATCCCACTAGGGATGAGTTTTCTCGGTCTGGTGGCCACAACAGTCAGATATTAAAATGCAATGATTTGGGATATTATACTGTGAAATCAATTAATCTCTCTCTCTCTCTCTCTCTTTCTCTCTCTCTCTCTCTCTCTCTCTCTCCATTTCCCTGAGTCTGTTAACTGTCCACAGTATATCATGTGCACGGTCATGCTGTGACTCATCAGCTATTGTGGAGTGATTAGAAAAAAAAGGCTGTCTTTAAAGCAGCCACGACGGGCAGGTAGAGGTGAAGATAAAGAGAGAGAAATTAAAATGCTCTGAATATGACATCCTGTTTGTGTGCTGTTCTACAACTATACATTATTATTACTGACATTAGAGAGGAAGGGGAAGTGAATGTCTGCTCTGCTGTGTCTCTTTAGTTTGGAAAAGCACGGACACCCAGTTCATGTGTAGTGGCACACGAACATACACATGTGCACATGCACTCGCACGCACGCACGCGCGCGCGCGCGCTGCGCGCGCACGCACGCACGCACGCACGCACGCACGCACGCACGCACACACACACACACACACACACACACACACACACACACACACACACACACACACACACACACACACACACGTCACACACACTCTCTCCTTTCCAGTAATGTGATTGTGAGAGCAAAGGCAAACGTCACAACATAAATCAGCCAGGAAATAAAAGCCCTGAATCTCGCTTTACACAGACGCCCCAAGGGCGCGTGCACACACACGCACACACACACACACACACACGCACGCACGCGCACGCACGCACGCACGCACGCACACACACACACACACACACACACACACACACACACACACACACACACACACGCACGCACGCACGCACACACACACACACACACACACACACACACACACACACAGTGTGTGGGCAGCAGCACTAAATCACCAAGCTATTTCCAAACCATCCCTCCCTTGACAACAGCAGCATCAACAGCAGTGGTCATTTTGAATGGATGCAGAATACAAAAGCAGAGGCCCCACATTGATTGGTGGAGAGTCGAGAGGTATTGATTCCACGGCTGCCATTGGACAAGTGTTTGCTATTCATTTCCTACTTTGTTTACGTTGATAAAGAGGCAGTAAATAACTTGTTTGTCTACTTAGTTCAAATAACCCCTCTAGATGGAAGAGGGATGGGGGCGCTTGGCAGATGGGGGGGGGGGGGGGGGGGGGGGGGGCACAGTGTTGTCACCCTGGGTCCACCATGAGGAGCATGTTCTTCTATCTTCTCATCTTACTCATGTTGAGCAGCTGTGCACAGCTTACACTACACACCAGCTTCTGGATGCCCGTAACGTTACCATTCACTATGTGTTTTCCTTCTGTTCTCCATCAGATAACAGAGTGCTACCCGGACAGAAAGTGTTGAAAATTGCTACAAGGACAAGACATGTCTCTTTTGTGATGTTGTGTTTCAAAAATAGAGCTGTATAATAAATCAGATAATAATAACATGATGCTAGTGTGAAAATTGCAAAATTGACCCCTGCAATTTCCAAATCGCAAGACACGTATAAATCTTTTATTAGTTGTTTTTTTTATCAGAGGTAA
>NC_139631.1:12785541-12790541 GCF_964638095.1 Poromitra crassiceps | reverse complement strand
CTCCCCCCCCCCCCCCCCCCTCCTCTCCTCCGGGCCGTCACAGGTTGTGAGTGTGCCCCCTCCTCTCCTCCCCCCCCTCCTCTCCTCCGGGCCGTCACAGGTTGTGAGTGTGCCCCCTCCTCTCCCCCCCCCTCCTCCTCTCCTCCGGGCCGTCACAGGTTGTGAGTGTGCCCCCTCCTCTCCTCCCCCCCCTCCTCTCCTCCGGGCCGTCACAGGTTGTGAGTGTGCCCCCTCCTCTCCCCCCCCCTCCTCTCCTCCCCCCCCCCCCCTCCTCTCCTCCCCCCCTCCTCCTCTCCTCCGGGCCGTCACAGGTTGTAAGTGTGCCCCCTCCTCTCCTCCCCCTCCCCTCCTCTCCTCCGGGCCGTCACAGGTTGTAAGTGTGCCCCCTCCTCTCCTCCCCCTCCCCTCCTCTCCTCCGGGCCGTCACAGGTTGTAAGTGTGCCCCCTCCTCTCCTCCCCCTCCCCTCCTCTCCTCCGGGCCGTCACAGGTTGTAAGTGTGCCCCCTCCTCTCCTCCCCCCCCCCCCCTCTCCTCCGGGCCGTCACAGGTTGTGAGTGTGCCCCCTCCTCTCCTCCCCCCCCCCCCCCCCCCCTCCTCTCCTCCGGGCTGTCACAGGTTGTGAGTGTGCCCCCTCCTCTCCCCCCTCCTCCTCTCCTCCGGGCTGTCACAGGTTGTGAGTGTGTTCTCTTCATGGTTACTGAGGCAGCTCAGTGGTAGCTGGTTAGTCCTCACTCTGTCCTTGGCTGCAGCACTTGTCCTCTGTGTAGGAGCTCTGGGATTCTCATAGAGAAAATCACTAGCTACCTTTAGCTTTACTTGTGGATCACACACACACACACACACACACACACACACACACACACACACACACACACACACACACACACACACACACACACAAGCATGTTTGGATATACGTTATACAGTACACTTAAATAGGCATGAACATACACAAAGATTGTAAATATGCTTATATATAAGCATAACTGAGGCAGTTGGATTCGTGAGATCACGCGAGAAATCCATCTTTCCATGCTTCCGCATTATGCGATTGAATCCGAACCACCAGTGCTGCGGACCAATCAGGACAGGAGGAGGCAGTCCTAAGTGGTTGAACTTAGCCCGTGATAGACGGTGACAGACAGATCGTTCATCCAATCAGCTGCCAGGTACTTTTTTGAAAACTTTTCCAAGGACGACTTCCCAGATGGTTCTGTGTAATGAAATGAATGTCTGCTCTGCTGTGTCTCTTAGTTTGCAAAAGCGCAGACACCCAGGAAATGCATATGGAACACGGACACAAGCAGCAAGCACACATACAGTAGGCCTGGAAGCGTACAGGCAGGCACGCACGCACACACACACACACACACACACACACACACACACACACACACACACACACACACACACACACACACACACACACACACAGGGCTCGACGTTAACTTTTAAAAGTGGTTGCCGGAGGGGCAACCTGGCAAGAGCTTTTGGTTGCCCGAATAAAAATATGGTTGCCCAATTTTAGTCGCTTTATATTTTGAGTAATTAAGATACTATGCAGTCATAAGCCGGCTTAATAATGACGATGTGACAGAAAAGTAAGTATAATAATCTATAGTATAGTATAATAGGCCTATTCAGTGTGCGCACCGGGTGTAGTAGTAGTAATAATGATAATAATAATAATAATAAATTTGTGTCATTTCGTTTTCTAAACAAATCTTATTTTTTGTTTTTATAATGCATTTGCACTGAAAGGATTTAACTAATATTTGTGAACTTTCATTTTCATATATTTTTCAACAGTTATTGTTCATATTGTGCTTAATTTATTAATTAAAAGCGTTATTGATAATTAAGTAGCCTACCCTCCTCCAGGCCCGGCTCCAGACCCAAGTTACAGAGGGGGCCTGCCCCTAGCTTGGGGGGGCCAAGCTACCCAAGGGGGGTCCGGGGGGATTCTCCCCCGGAAGAAGATTTTGTACATTTTAAAGTAAAATTCGTCAACCTGGTGCATTTGAGAGCAAAATGAAGAGGCTAAATCTGTGAAGAACTACACACATCTCTAATGTGTTGTGACTTTACAAATAATTAGGCCTAAACAATTAATATTAAGTGTATTTACACATTGTGCACAAATTGCATTCATTGTGACAAATTTACAATAGTTAATATCCAGCCAGAATCATTGCAAATGGATGTTCAAAGTAACAGTTAGCAATAGCATTGAGTTAATCAATGCCTAATGACAGCCAGATTCCATGTTAAACTTTAAAACAGAAAAACGTTTTTAGCAACAAAAAAAAAAAAAAAAAAAAAAAAAAAAAAAATTGAATGGGGGGGGCCAGTTTGTTAAATGGGGGGGCCCGGCCCGGTCAGGCCCTGCCCGGTCAGGCCCGGTCAGGCCCGGCCCTAACGCCGGGCCTGCCCTCCTCATGTTCATTCAGGGATACTTTGATGACAGTGGTTTGGGGCCCCCACTCTGATGTTGCATAGGGCCCCAAAAGGCCCAGAAGCGGCCCTGCAATCCCTCTCTCTCTCACCCCGTATGAGAGGCTGACAGGCCAGGGATGCAAATCATTTCTCAGCACATATACGCGGTGGTAAAACGTTTTTGAAGGATGTCCTGGTCGAGGTGTATGTTGTAGGCTTGTTGTAGGCTACATGCTTTGCAGTATAGCGTTATGCTGGAATTATGCTTGAAGTTTGGGCTGTCGCACGGAAATGAGAGACACTGAATCTTGACGAGGAAACGTGTGGAGCGTTTATACACTGTGTGTGGGTTTCTGCTCGCGGAAGTGAGCTGGAGTCTTGAAAACTCCACTTTGTCCGCCCAGCCGCGTCCACGTAGTTACACAATTCGGGGTGTGCACAGCCAGGCGAAAACCGTCTGCACAGCAGCCTTGTGGAGGGGCGCGTCTGCTGATTTAACTAACTTTTCCGTGTGGACACTCGCCGATGCGGGAAGCATATGAGACCTAAGCGCTTGTTGTAGGCTACATGCTTTGCAGTATAGCATTCGTTTTCCGTCCCGTTCAAAGACGCACGGGTATTTCACCTCAATGACAATTTCCTCGTCCTTTGTTTCTGTGCGGGGCTGCGGGCGGACGAGGTTCTTCTTGCGTCTTGCAGCCGCTGTGATTGTGTGCGAGCAGCCCCACCTGTCCCAGTCAGTACTCGTTAAACATACCGCACGTGCAGCATGCATCACGTAGGTTCCGACTGGTAATTAGTAACATCGTTTCGATTGTAACAGCAATAAAATGTCACATATATGTCACTCACAACAAGTATTAAAACATTTATTTGGTGTATATTTTGCTGTTTGCTGCTGTACATATTTTGTTGCATGTTAAATCGTGGTTGCCCCTGGGGCAACCAAAGACCGAGAAATGGTTGCCCCATGTTTTTTTTGGTTGCCCGGGGCAACCGGGCAGCCGTTAATGTCGAGCCCTGACACACACACACACACACACACACACACACACACACACACACACACACACACTGCATTGGAAGTCAGGATATCTGTGTCCATTGGAGAAAATAATAAAAAACAGAGAGCACTGAGGCCCACAGCTTGCATTACTATGGTATATTTCCTTAGTAAATAAGCCTCCCTGATCTTTATCATCTAGCAGATATGATGGCTCTAAACCACCACTAAATGGATGACCTCTGATCAATACTGCAATACTAATGCATCAACTAAAATACACTGTCTGTGTGTGTGTGTGTGTGTGTGTGTGTGTGTGTTTGTCTCTGTATGTGTGTGTGTGTGTGTGTGTGTGTGTGCGCGCCTCTCAGTTCCTCTCTCTTTCATTTGCTCTCCTTAATTAGCTTTTTTCTTTTTATCATCAATCCATCCACCCACACACACACACACACACACACACACACACACACACACACACACACACACTAAAGCAGGGTTAGCACGTTCTGCTGTCCTCATTTTCCCCCCCCCTCTCTCTCTCTCTCTCTCTCTCTCTCTCTCGCTCTCTACCTCCTACTCTAGGTCTCTCTGTCGCTCTCCCTCTCCCTTACCAATGTCTCTCTATCAGACTCGCTCTCCCTCTCTCTGTAGCCCCGTCCTCCTCAAGGCCTCTCCTCAGTTCTCTAGTGAGACTCATCCCATTGGAATACCTTCTGTTCAAAACCTGCACCCACCTCACTCATATTCATTAACACACACATGCGCCCGCACACGCACACGCGCACACACACACACACACACACATACACACACACACACGCACGCACACACGCACGCACACGCACACACACACACACACACACACGCACGCACACACACACACACACACACACGCACGCACACACACACACACACACACACACACACACACAGAGCACATTCATTAGCAGCAGTGTGCAGTGAGTCAGTTAAAAAGTCATAAAGAGCATAATAAAGCTCCTCCATCTGCAAACCTATTAGCAATGGGCAATCCTAGGGGTCACACATGCAAGCACACAATATCTCACACAACACACACACACACACACACACACACACACATGACAGACCAAGTGTATGTTTTGATGGGGGTCAGGTGATAGCAATAGCCTCCTAATGAATGCTTGTATTTGCATGAAAAGATTTCCATTAGACAGACAAGGCATCAGTCTCTATAAGGATGTGATGGATGGCGAAGAGTGGTCGTCTGTGTGGGTGTGTGATGTGTATGCACGCACACGCAAGGACATATTTCATATGACTCATTTCCTCCAATACAGGGCCCTGATAATTCAGCTATGAATTGTGGGAGGGGGGGGGGGGGGTCCAAAGCAGTGGTACAAATGACCTGCTTTCTGCTCTCATTTGGACAATATTGACATTTTCTGCAATATTTCAGAAATGGTAGCATCTCCTTTCTGGTGGACTGGTGCTGGTCAGTGATGTACTGCATATAAACCAGCAGGGATGAGAAATACACCCCCTCCCCTGGTAGCATGTCACATGGATCTACTGCTGAAAC
>NC_139631.1:12775541-12780541 GCF_964638095.1 Poromitra crassiceps | reverse complement strand
AAATAACCTCAGTCATGTAACTGTTGGCCACTTCATCACAGCTGCCTTCTGATACTGTCAAAGTAGCTAGTTGTTGAGATTTTTCCTATGCTTCAACCTCCGATTTGTCTTTCCAAGTCATGGATGGTTCTCGTTCTACAAGATGCCCTCCTGATCTTTCATCAAATGTAAAGATCAGGACACGCTTCTTTAAGCCATTTCATCCCTAGGAACACCTTCAATGGGAGAACTGCAGCTCTACTCACGCATGACATTTATATTAGACCTTCTAGAAGATTGATATGAGAAGAGGGTAGGGACTTGGAAGACCAATGGTAATGTGTCTGTTGCTCTGGCAATCCTTGTTGGCCACACAGGATTTAACACAAATTTAACTATAACTGAATTTATAGTTAAATTTGTCAGACATGAACAACTCTCTTCTAAAGCTAAAAAATACTGGATTTGCTCCACTGACAAAATATACATAAAAACTGCATTGATTAACACAGGTATAAATAATGCAGCAGCCATGACTGCGTGGTTAAGATTTGCACTCTGAAATGTTTGCTGGTTAGGGAACTACTTTGTTCTGTTCTTAGTACTCTTGAGGGTTGAAAAGCAATTTCCCTGGTGTGGTGCGTGAATATCGTTTCTAACCATCCCACCGCCCCGGGCACATTTTCGACGAGGACTTCAAAACCAAGGTGCATTACTTTTCATATCATTTCCAACAAATTACCTTGCGATTATGCAACTGTCATGCCTAGTCAATGAGAACAATTCAAGCTGCTTAAAGCTAAAGTAATCCCATTTCTTGCCATTATTTTACAAAGTATGTTTGTGCAGCAGAAAATGGACTCCAAAAGGTATATCACATTATTGACATGGGAACATACGATACAGAACCCAGGCTCAGAATTGGGCTACTTTTATTTTTGTAGTGCGGAAACACCTCCATTCTACAGTATCTTAGACGATATCATGAATAATTGAAACACCCCTATTTCCCGTGTTAAAATTTTCACCAGATTTGACTGAATTGCCAAGAGCTTGGAGTTTCAGTTTCCTTTTCTTCTTCACCTCTTTTCATTATTAATTGATTCTTATCTTACGTCTCCTCGTGGCAATGCCTCCACCTATTCTCTCTACCTGTGGAGTACAGTAAGAGTAAATCCTTCTTCTCCTTGAAGCACAACTTGTCCTACAGCGAACACGGAATTCTAAAAACAAATCCATGTACAATATGTGCGATTAACCAGGGTCACTGTAGATCTACGGCCCTGCATCTTCAAATAAAAAATCATCTCTATCAAATGGCAAGACCACAGCAATTTGATTTGATAATCTTTACTTCAAACATGTAAAAGAAGTTGAAACAAAAACAAAACAAAAGCAAAAACAGATAAACAAAAAAACAAAAATAATCCAATAAACTGAATAGGCAAACTCATAAACAACAACAAATTTAATATTTTATGTCAGAAAAGGAGTAGGAAGAAGTATGCACTTACTGTATGTATTCCTTCCTACCCCTTTCTGACCAGCCAAAAACTCATAATTCATACTTATTCATTTCTATGTCTGTTTGAACTCTTCCCCTCTGGCAGGCGCTACAGAGCACTGTACGCCAAAAACACCAGACACAAAAACAGTTTCAACCCAAAGGCCATCACTCTGATTAGCACTTAGACCAGCGCCAAACACTGTGTAGCCTATTTGATCCAGTTCCTAAATCAATAGTATGCAATCCGACAAAATAATGTATGAGAAAATGCACCTATCATGTGACTTTTCTGCTCCTATCCCATGCTTTAGAGAGATAGTCAGAGAATGCGAAAGATCAATACCACCATCATACCATACCATCTCACTGGACACACAGCCGTCTGCCCATTCATCCAGCCATTCATTTCACTTGGCCACCAAACCACAGATTGCTTGTTCTGCTTTGTTTGGGTTTGGGACTTTTTCACAAGACTGAACAAATGGATCGAACAACAACAACAACAACAATAACAGAAAATCCATTTCAATTGAGCTCTTTTGATCCCTGCCACCCCATCTCACCTCCACTTCACCCCTTTCTCTCCGTCTCTGGTCCCCTGGATGAAGTCTAATTCTAATTAGTGACTAATTAAGGCGGATTAGAAAACGAAGGCGTTAGAATCGAACATTTAATTAACAGACAGAGGGACAAAGCCGGTAACACTATCTTCTCTAGGTCTCTCTGGACACAGCCACTGTTGATGGCTATTTCTCCTCCAGTATCTTCACTCTCTCACACTGTTACATCCCTTCATCCCCTTATCCCCCTTCTCTAGTTACTCATATCTCCTATAGTTACTGAGCTCCAATCATACAAATCCAGACATGACTAATCCATCTGGTTGTGGTTATTGCTCCACAGTACAGTACAGTGTATTACTCCTACAAGTACTGCTACTTGTAGTCGTAATACAACTCCATGACTACAATGACTTCTACTCCTACATAAGCAACTGTCTATATAGCCTATTGATCTGGTTTAATATCAACTGATGCCAGGCACAATGATGAGTGAGTGCTCTCTTCTTCAGTAGGACAAGTTGGCGTATACTCCAGACTGCTCTGTGCAGCTCTCCTCCTCTGCTTATTTTATCAAAGTGCTTTTCCACTCATTCAATTTCTCTCTGTCTCTGGATTTCTGTATTGCTCTGTTTTCTCCCCCCCCCCCCCCCCCCCATGCACCCTCCCCTCTCTGTCTGCCTGCCTCTCCCCCCATCTCCCGTCTGCGTTTCTCTCCGGCAACAGATTGGTTTTGTTTCGTGCGGGCTGACGGGCTAGCACAGCAACTTTGAACCTGCTCCATAATGCATGGTGGAGAGAGAAAGAAGTGGCCCACAGCGAGGGGATGGCGAGAGGCAGAGGAGGAGAGACGAGGAGGGGTGAAGCAGGGATTTGTGGAGAGCGAAAGACCACATGAGAGGCGCAGAGAGAGAGAGAGAGAGAGAGAGAGAGAGAGAGGGAGATAGAGAGAGAGAGAGAGAGAAGAGAGAGAGAGAGAGAGAGGGAGAGAGAGAGAGAGAGAGAGAGAGAGAGGGAGATAGAGAGAGAGAGAGAGAGAGAGAGAGAGAGAGAGAGAGAGAGAGAGACGCGGACGAGGAGAGGGAGGAAAAGTGAGAACGACTGCCTGAGAGAGATTTATGTGTCTCTCCGTCTCCTGAAGGACGACAAACTGCAACTCATGACCCAGAACACACCCGACACAAGCACACAACTCACAGCACAGCACAGCACAGCACACTATTTACGTTGCTTTTCTCTTTCACTCTTCCCCCCAAACACTGTCATTTCTCTCCACTCTCATTCTCTCTCTCTCTCTCTCTCTCTCTCTCTCTCACTCACTCACTCACTCACTCACTACGCTTCCCTCCTCCTGTCTGTCCCTCCAAGCACATCCAACCCTCCCTCGGCTACACCGCTAAAATATTCAGATAAGAGGAGAGGGAGGAGGGGATTGGGGGTGAGGCAGGCTATAGAGCTGAGGGCTAATTCAATAATATCGTTTATCTTCCTTCAGTGGAATCACATTGTATGGATGATATGAAGATATTTGAATGTTGTGACTATAGGGCTGTCTTCAACTCTGGCTTTTGAATTATGGCGGTCAAATCGGATTTGGCTGCTCAATATGAATATCCGACTATTCTTTTTTCTCCTCCTTTCTTAATAAGACTCTCTGGCAATCGGAAAATCCATTGGCATGAGCTTGTTTGATTGGTTTGTTTAATTAAGACTTTGTTTTACCAAGCAATTACATGTCAAATTTGACCCCCATTGCAACGATCCTTGTGTCAAAACTACATTTTGCGACTATTCGACTGAGGCCCTTTCGAACGAATCGTCGACTATTTGGGGTCGCCCCTAGTTGTGACACATATTTCTGCTGTCTAAATTGATGACAGCAAATCTTACTTAAATACGCCCATAAACTGAGATATGGTCGGAATATTATTTGAAAATTTCAGTTTTGTTTGACATCACACCAAACATTACGGTTCAATGAGATGGACATTCATTTGATTATTTAATGTGACTTTGCATACATTAACAATATATCGTGATATAATGTATATTGACCGACAAAAATCCTTATGATTATCGTGATATTGATTTCAACCATATTGCCCAGCCCGAGGACATATTGAGTAGAGAGGAAGAGTGGAAATGGGCAGATAAAGGGGAGGAAAAACAGATTATGGAAAATCATTGAAAGTCACAGAGCACAGAGAACGACAGGAGAAAGCCAAGAGAGGAAGAGAGCGAAAGAACGAGAGAAAGAGAAGTGAAAGCAGAGATAGAGAGAGAAAGAGAGAGAGAGAGAGAGAGAGAGAGAGAGAGAGAGAGAGAGGCTGAGCAGGGAATGGATGTGTGTTTTCCCTCTGAAGGGCGGCTTGTAGCCCCTGAATGATTAAAGTGTGGAGGAAATGTCATCCATTCTGCAGACATCAGTGGCCAGACTCACACCTGCTATTGTGAAAGGCTAAGTACCTCCACGCTTAACATCTCTATCCATGACATTTTCATAATACCAGAAGACACACACACACAGCCAGATTTGCACAAACAAACACAAGAAACCATGCAACACACACACACACACACACACACACATACACACACACACACACACACACACACACACACACACACACACACACAAACACACACATACACACACACTTAAGCACAACCTCCTGCTACCCCGGCTGATGGATTTTATTCTGCACTTTCAGCCAATGTATCTCTCCAAAGAGCAGGTCATTCAGCGTTCAAGGAATAGAGCAGGTTTGGGGGATATTGGCTTGCTGCACAACGTACCAGAACAGAACATAGACTCCAAAATCATCCATGGGATCAGTGACCCACTAGATCAGTGATTTTTACATTTTAAATTGATAAGCATCTAGCACCACCCAAAATAAGAAGACTGACCTGTGATCATTAGATTTTCATGTGTTTCTTTTGATTATATTGCC
>NC_139631.1:12755541-12763041 GCF_964638095.1 Poromitra crassiceps | reverse complement strand
GCTATAAAGGCAGTTGAGGCTATCCAGCTGTGCCATGTGGATCCAGGCCATCCCTCGGTGCTCAGCATCAAAGAGAGGCATTTGGGTTCCAGCAGACTAGTGCCATTTTGGATCATGTGTGTCCCTGTTCAAATACATCTAAATAGAAGTGGAATGGCCTAATTGTGTCTAAAGTGATCTAATCAATGTGTTGGATGTGTCTTGAGTTTTCTCATAATGGTGATATCATTTGGCTGAGAGATGCAGCAGGGGAGTAACCATAGACTGTATAATAAATATGGATGGAGCTACCGTGACGTCACCGTGACGTTTGTGAATTCCCGTTTTGAAGCAGCTAGCGCGAGACCAGGGGTTTCCCACAGAGCCACAGCTGCTATTGGGCCGCGATCGGCAAGCTAATACTAATATAATGATAATACATACAGTTTTATATCGTGCTTTCTCAAAAACTCAAAGCACTTTAGAGCTTAGAACAACACAACACATCATTGAAAATGCCATTCATTAAGGCAAAGGTGTAAATATACCTAAGACTAGTTAATAATACAGTCATACATACAACAATACATTCATAAATGATAAGCTTCTCTAAAAAGGTCAGTTTTGAGAGGGGATGTAAAAGAGTGGACACTGTCCGCTCCTCTGACTGTGGGAGGTAGGTTGTTCCAAACACGAGGTGCAGCAGAGGAAAGGGCTCTGTCTCCCACAGTGCGCCATCGATCACTGGACAGGCGACCTGTCAATCACAGCCCAAAGCATAGTGTACTTTATCGTCTATTTTAGCCTCAATGGGACCATCATTTACATCCTGACTCTAGTGAGTGCAGCCCACAGATCATCACCTACATGATGTATTGAACAAGACTTGAAACTTGCGAGTGAATTTGAGACATAAATCCGTTACGAAAGTGTTTACTGAGGTAATAAATCAGGTGAGAAGTCAATGCAATCTGACTTCTTTTTGCAGCCAGTGGAGTCACCCCCTGCTGGCCATGAGAAAGAATGCAGGTTTAAGCCACTTGCGCATTGGCAAATAAAACCAAACAAACTATGAACAAAAAAGATGTGCTCAAAGCCCCACTTCAATGCATCAAGGCATGTATGAAAACCAAGATAGCATGTCTGGAAAAACAGAAGCTGTTATATAAGCTATTTTATGTACTGTATTGCCCTGTTCACACACACACACACACACACACACACACACACACACACAGTACCTGGAAGCTGACCAGTACAACCACAGTCTGATCTGCTGGCCACTGATCAGCTCCACTGGAGCGGTTGGGGTTAAGGGCCTTGCTCAAGGGCACCTCGGTGGGGTAATGAGGGAGTGGAAAGCACTGCCTTTTCACTTTGCCCAGCCATATTTATCCTGCCGGTCCCGGGGATTGAACCGCCGACCTTCCGGTCACAAGCTGGCTTCTCTAGCCGTTGGGCCACCACTGCCCCCGCCCCACCTAACTGCTGAAAAGTTTGAATAGGCCGTCAACGACTAAATGATATGTTCTGTGACCTGTGCGGGGTTGTTCAGTCGAGGTAGTTAGAACTATTTTGTTATGAATAACAGGAGAGACGTTAGAAATATTTGCCATAACACGATGAAACATCTGCGCCTCGTGCTGTTCCTATTCAGAAAGCGAGAGGTGAGCCGCTGCACGCAGAGAGCCAGAGCATGATGTGAGATTTAATGGCGTTTCACAGCACACTGCTCGTTACAAAGACAACTGCTACCCAACCTCTGCTCGTTACAAAGACAACTGCTACCCAACCTCCATCTCCAAAAGCCAATTAATCTGTGTCAGGGAGGTGAACACAAAGACAGACAGCCGAGGAGGCAGGAGGAGCATAGCATACGCACCAGCGCACGGGAAGCACACAGAAAGCTAACGCGGAGAGAGATTCAGAGGGCATTGTGGGTAATGAGGCCAACCTGAGTCAATGCCTGAATGTGGGAATCAAGGTTCTCTGGGCTCTCTGCTACTTTGGCTGTTACAGGTGAAGGGGGGGGGGGATGGAAGCCAATCTAGCCCCCCCCCCCCCCCAATCCCACCCTCATAGCAATTTGAAGTATCTCCTATCCACTCTCTTCGCCATCTTCTTCCCCTCTCTCCCTTTCTCCGTCTCCCCCCTTCCCTCTCCTCCTCTGGCCTCTCTGAGGCGTCCAGCCGAGTGAGGGATGAGGATGAGGTCAGTGAAATATCTGGGTCATTCATTCCCCACCTCCACTTTAGTGTCCACTGTCCATCTCTCACTCTCCTTTTCTCTCTCTCGCAACTCCTCTCCCTTTTAGACCTTGACCCCTTCACCCTGACCAACTGTGCTCCCACCTACTCCCTCCTTTTCCTCGTCCCCCCCCCCCTCCTCTCCACCTCTCCTTCTTCCCATTTTGGAATGATTGATGACGATGATGCTTTGCTCTTGGGCAGTGTATTAACTTCATGGAGCGGGGGTAGATGGGCTGCAGGGCTCTCTCTCTCTTCTCTCCTATCCTCTGTACCTCTTACTCACTCTATCTACCGTACTCCCCCCCCCGCCTAGCATCCCTTCCCCTGTTCTCCTTCTCCTTCTCTCTGCCTAACTCCTACTTTCCCCTCTTCTATCTGTCAGTCTCTTCCCCCTGCTGGAGATAATGTGGACCAAGCGAAAGGGGACTAGTGTTTAGCATGGTGCCATATATCTTTGTATATCTACGCGTCTGCTCCCCTCTCCCCTTTGCGTGAGTGGCATGGCTGTAAATTTGCTTTATGTTGTCATTACTTACTGGGGGGCACCAGGCGCGCGTCATGGGAGGCGCCGGTTGCGATCGCGGCGTTTGAGTTACGGCTAGGCGGAATATCGCATCTCCTGACGTATAAATACTTAACACACAAACACGTAGCCGATGTGCACACAAAGAGAGATACATGCACGGAAAACAAGTGCACACACACACACACACACACACACACACACACAAGCGACGCGCGCGGGCGCCCACATTCACACACCATTGGCCATGTAATGCCATGTTAAGGCAGAAAGGGCAAGTTGACAGGCTACACTGTAACTAAATGGTATTAGTTATTGTGTCCCATTATCGCTTGTCCTTGAAACTACCAACCCATTTTATGGTGTGTGTGTGTGTGTGTGTGTGTGTGTGTGTGTGTGTGTGTGTGTGTGTGTGTGTGTTTTGATGTTTGGGCGTACGAGCATGTGGATGGGTTTCCATAATGTCAGTGAGCGAGCGCATCTATGCATGTTTGCATCTGTGGGGACTTTTATGTATTCATACTCATACATACTCATCATACATACTCATGCATACATGAAACACGTGTGTGATCCTTGTGGTTCCACCACCCACCGAGCCAAAGAGGCTTAGTAGCTGCTATAACCTTCATAGCGGCTATGGTAGGAGGAATGGTTATGGTAATATGGAGGCCTTATAGGCTATGACTAACCTGATAAACTACCATGTAGGTTTTATAATAGGTACTGCACGTCGGGTGTGTGTGTGTATGTGTGTGAGAGAGGGAGAGAGAGAGACCGAGAGAGAGAGAGAGAGAGAGAGAGAGAGAGAGAGAGAGAGAGAGAGAGAGAGAGAGAGAGAGAGAGAGAGAGAGAGAGAGAGAGGACAATAGAACATGGTTTGAAAGACAGTATGTGGTTAGAATTATAGCTGCTCCCAGAGAGTCAGGCCTAAAAAAAGAGAGTGAGGTGAGGACAAATATAGCGGCTGGAGAATAGTTTCAAAATAAAGGTACCCAAAGGACTGTAAAGAGAAAAAAGAGGAAAAAGCAAAATGAATAGGCTACAGCTGCAAAGTAGAGCCAATGTAGTGTTTCCCATATAGGTTTCCACTCTAACCATCCACATGTGACAAGGACTGATGCCATTCTGCATTGTAATACTAGAGCAACCCTGCTGATATGCTGCTGACATGCTGATGTCATGATGGAGTGTAATCGCCAAAGATATTCGAATGTTGCCTAAAGGCTCATGTAACTTAGACAAAGACACATTTCCACATTGTGGACAATCAATTGACATTGAATTGAATCATTGTTAATAAATCATTGTTAAACTAGAAATGTGTCTCTCCTGATTGAAATGATGTCGCTGTTGAAGGTTATAGGAAGCAGCTCTGCCAGCTTGTCAGATCGTAATACCGGCTAGAGTCAGTCTATATCTAGCCTCTTGAATTTTAAGTGTATCTGTTACCGGGCCTGTTTGTCCTGTTTACCGTGGTGGTGCTGACCCTGAATAAGCTTGGTTGGTCTACTTCAGCCTACAGCCTGTCGGTGTGTGTGCATGGGTCAAGTAGCCCACCACCTAACAGCATTACTGGGCAATGCTCATGTGCGACAATTGTGAATTGAATGCATGGGGACTGGTGTTTGTCGTTAGAAATCTCAAACCTGCCTTTTGCGTGTGAACCTTGCTATCATTCCGAGCGAGAATGCTACCAGGCTGTCTTTCCCTATAGAGTGTCTGCTGGATCACCTTGGGTCCTGTGGATAAAAGCCTCTGTCAAATAGGATATAATTATATATTTCATACAGTTTATGTCCAGATAGAGCTGAAAGGTTCTATTGAAAACACAAAACGTCTGCAAGGCTCTGCTTTTCTTTGCTTAGTTGGCAGGGGAATATAGAAAATAGTCGGAGGGAGTGGAAAAATGGCTCTTTGACAGAGAGGTTCAGGGCTGTGATTCAAACCAATCGCCTTTTCAGGACTTGGAGTCAATGGCCCCCCAGCTGGAAATCTCTTACACCCTCTGCCTCACTCTGTCCTGCCTCGTCCACTTCCTCAGACCTCCATGCCCTTACGTGCACAACATACTCAGCATCACTCTGCTTTCATTTGGGCATCTCATCGACTGCACACAGTGCCAATCTTTCGCCTCTGCTTTCTTGCTCATCCCTTCTTCACTTTCAATTCCTCCACTCTTGGAGCAGCCTGATACCCGACACAGCCCAGATGGACCGTAGGGCGTTTATGGAACAATAAGGCCTGCTAAGTATGACAGTTAGGAGCAGCGGTGTGAAACCAGCTCTGGGCCGAATTGGAAGACAATCTAAAAAAGACAAAACAGGTTTTGGGGTTTTGGTCACACTGGGTTTTGGCATGTTGGAGAACATGGCATTACTCTGTTACAGTATAAGTATCTTACTTTCCAAACATGTATTTCTCTCTGTCTCTCTCTCTCTCTCTCTCTCTATCTACAGTACTCTAGTTTTAGATCTAGTAGACCCAGTTTTCCCCTCCCGCTCTTCTAAAGCTATTGTCTGACCCAGCCTTAAAACTTTTTTCTCCCTCCTTCTTACTGATCCTAACCAAACACACACACACACACACACACACACACACACACACACACACACACACACACACACACACACACACACACACACACACACACACACACACACGCATGCATGCACACTATTCCCATTACAATGCTGCTTGATTAAATCAATTAGCATTTTAACTAACCTTTAATCTAATACTAAGACTATTTCCACGACAAGTCAATCTATCTCCCTTCCTCTCTCCCCTCCTTCCCTCCCCCCTCTCACTCTCTCTTCTTCCCTACGCCCCTCATGGGAAGGAAGGATTCAGGTCAATCAGCTGCAAATACAACACACACGCACCACAGACACATGCACGCGAGCGCACACACACACACACACACACACACACACACACACACACACACACACACACACACACACACACACACACCTGTAACTGTGTTCACACACACACACACAGAAATAAACTGTTTATGACGGTATATCATTTGCAGTGCCCCCTGTACAAATTTGATTGCATCTTGAGCAATAACACCCATAATCATTTGATTTAAATCACTTTCACTCCTCCTCATAATCAGCCACATTTAGCCTCTAACTCAATCACATTCAATTTACTCAAGGGTCAACTATGCTATTCCAATTAAAGGCACTGCATATGCAGGTCTTGCAGGTCATCTTCCAAGCAGACTGCAGTGCGGCTTGTTAGGAGTGAGAGCATGATACAAACCAAGCACAAACATGGCAAGAAACTAGAAACAGACATTGAGATGTCTTTCTGATGTCTACGGACGGTCATATTCAGCTATTTCTTCATATTCAGCTATTTCTTCATGTATTCTGCACTGATACCAGTGCAGAAGGTAAATCACAGCAGCGTACAGTCAAGTCCATCATGCTGCAGGCCCCGGCGTGGAATCACATTTGTCTCGACTCCCTCCAGGCAACATCTGTAATCTGGCACCATGACATGAGACATGAGGCGACCAAAACTCTTTCCAATAAACAAGCTACGCCTACTTCTGAGCCAATGTGATTTTCTTTCACTTACAAACTCTGATTTGCTCGTGTAGTGTGAATACCCGATGTACTGTATATATATGTATATATATATATATATATATACTGTATATGTATATATATTTCAACTATGGTTTGGACCAAAGAAAATAGACTGTAGGTGTGATCACGCCCTAAAAAGGCTGTTACACACCAAGAGCGACGCGAATATACAGCACAAAATTGCACGGCGGATTTTGACCCACCTGCCAAATACAGCAGCAGTTGTGTACATGACGGAAGAGAGTTTGTGAAAAATCCTCCTTGGTCCTACTGATGTGCAAATTAATCACATTGGCCCCGGTGTGCAAGGACCTTAAGTTTTGCCAAGGGGGATGTCATACCTTGTTACCTTCATTTCACTTAGCTTTTGAGTAAATAATGAAGATATCAACCAAAAAACAATCAAAGGTGAGATGAGGCCAAATAGTTACCAAGCTGCTAGTCATTCTCCTCAGCACCCAGTACTACAGTGAGCAAGTGAGGCTGTGTAGTCAGTGTACATACACATGTGCAGAGAGCAAGTAAACATGTTACATAAGAACATCATAAAATGAGACATGATTTGGCCTGGTTTGCCGTCCAGGCAGGAGGATTGTCTGCCTGGAACTGGAAAGCAGCTTTAGGGTGTTAAGAGGTTGACACTTTGTGACATGAGGCTTCATTATGGAGAGTGTGTTCTACTTTCCTCTCACGGGCCTGCTTCTGTTCTTTCACCCTTTGTCACTCGCTCGCTATAGATTTTGTCTCTTCCATTTGTCTCTTGAACCTCTCCGAACTGAATCTGCTCTTTCTTTTGGTTGGGCTAAGCAATAAGACCAGATGATGACATGTCATTGTATTTACATTTTTCTACTGTAGCCGTGGGTGCAATCTTCCAGCTGCTACATGGACACTGTCAGCTTGGCCTGTCTCTCCCTTATGAATGAATAGAAACTAAACACTGACTCTCCCTCCCCTCTTTTCTCTCCTTTCCACTATTCCCTTCTGCTGCACCTCTGGCCACGTCCAATTGACCAAGACTTATTGAATAATTCAGAGGGATAATGCCAGCTGTGATATATATGCGGTCGATTCTTGTCTTGCAAGTTCTGTCAAAACGAGTACAATCCACTTTAGACGGATGCAACATCCTAAACACATC